>NC_053026.1:91571516-91871516 GCF_003073215.2 Triticum urartu
AGAAACTGGGGAACAGACACTCATTGGTCCAGACATTATTCAACAAGCTGAAGAGCAGGTTCGCATTGTCCAGGATAATCTCAAGGCGGCCCAGTCCCGCCAGAAGAGCAACTATGACCGAAAACACTGGGGTTCAACTTATCAACCTGGTGAACAAGCTTATCTGCGTGTCACTCCTTTGAGAGTCACTCATCGGTTCGGAGTCAAGGGCAAGCTAGCTCCGCGCTACATTGGTCCTTTCCGCATTCTGGCCCGTCGTGGACTGGTGGCTTATCAATTGGAGTTGCCACCTCAGTTATCTCACATGCATGACGTTTTCCACGTGTCGCAACTTCATCGTTGCTTCAAGGATCTGGAACGTGAAGTGGATCCGGAATTGATTGAAGTGCAAGATGATCTCACATACAAGGAGCATCCGATCTGCATTCTTGAAGAAGCTGAACGTCGAACATGCCAGAAGGTTACCAAGTTCCTCAAAGTGCAATGGTCAAATCATTCTAAAGATGAAGCCACTTGGGAACACGAGGATAACCTCCGTGCTGAATACCCCGATCTATTCCCTTCTACCTCTTAATTCTCGGGACGAGAATTTCTTTTAGAGGAGGAGAGTTGTAACACCCCAGTGTAATGATGCTACAGTAACCCCTGGGGTTAAGTTAATCATTTTGCTAAATAAGTGTTTGATCATCATTGTCTCCTCTCTCAAAAAAATTCCAGTTGAATTCATTTTCAAATTATGAGTGAAATTCAAAATGCTCAAACATGAAAACTAAAATGTTCATCATGTGGAAAGTATTCTTCTGGTAATATTGGTGGTGAACCAGCATTTTTGCAAAATGCCTAAGTGGCCTAAAATAGCTAAAAAAGAAAAGCTTTAAAAAAAGGAAAAGGGAGAGAGAGAGAAGGCCCCGGACTCCCTCATCGGCATCGCCGTGGACTCCCTCATCTTCTGGAGCCACTGGAAGGAGTCGAGGAGCTCTACATCGCCGACCACGTCGTCGTCTTCCTCGGGTCGCCGGTGATCCCCTTCTTCCTTGACGATGTTCTGCTGCTCCCAAGCATTCACAGGGCCACCGTGTGCCTGCTAGGTGAGCCTCCGCGTCGCTCCCTTCCCTCTCTCTCACGCTCTAGTGCACTCCGTCGCCGTCCCCGCGGAGGTGAACTCCGCCGCCTGCCATGGCCGCCGCCCGCGCGTCGTGCGCGCTCCCGAGCCCCAGCGCAAGTCACGGGCGTGCTCCAGGACGCGCGCAGCACCCAGTCGCAGCCCCAACCGCACCCCTAGGCCGCTCCTACCACATTTCGAACGAGGCCCGAACACCACCACCGCCACGGCTTGTCACCGGCGCCGTCTCCGGCCGCCCCCGGCCCGGCTACCACCCCAGTTAGATGCTGAAGGACCACCCTCACCTATTTTCTAGCCCAACCGAGCCGCGCCGCGCAACCCTAACCCTAGCCCAAGCCGCTGCCCGTACTTGGATTATCATGTGAATCTCATCATGTTACTCTAATTAATATTGTTGGGTTTTAAAGATGATGCTTAATTGGGATTGAGAGGATGTCTATCTTCTCAATGTTTAACAACTACCATGATAGTTAAATAAAATGTATTCCTTTGCAGTAGGGAAAAATTGGTTTTATGCAAAAACTGTAACCATAGAGCTTTCCACCAGCCATATATGCATGTAGTATAGATTTATTCTTTCATTACTCTCTATGTGTTACTTTGCCAGCATATTCCATGTGTTGACCCGTTTTTGGGCTGCAACATTCATGTTGCAGACTTTTCAGAGGACGATTAAGGTGCCTTTAGGTCGTGGTTCTATACTCAGTGATGCCGTTGGAGTTGATGGACTCGCTTATCTTCCAAGCCTTCCGCTGTTATTGTTATTAGATGGCCTTAAGCCATATTTATTGCTATAAGTTCTCTTTTGAGACATTCGATGTAATAAGTGTGTGATTGCTACTCTGTTATAAATTCTTCAAGTACTGTGCGTGTCAGCATTACTGATCCAGGGATGACACTGATGCACAGAGATTGGACTGGTTGAGGTCTGGTCGCTACAAATATCTTGCTTCATCTTGGACCACCAATACTTCTGACGAATGTCTAAGTACATCTTGGTACTTCCCGGATGAATAGAGAGAGGGGTGTCATGCGCTTCTTTCATCACCTTCTCTGTCATAAGCTCGAACCGGGGTACGACAATGCGATCTCTGAAGTATAAGGTTCCATCTTCACCAAGTGAGAAATCTCTTGATTTCTCTAAGGCAAGATCCTTTTTCATCAGATCAACATGAGCCTCTTTGGCTTGAGCAGACTTAATTGCTTTCAGAAGAGTTGGTTCCAAGACAAGGTTATTCAGAGAACCCTGTGGAACTAGTTGGAGGTTCAGCTTGCATAGCTCTTCATAAAGGCGGGGTTGAGCCTTGTAGACCATGTGGTTATTGCAATAAGACTTACGACTCAGGGCATCGGCCATTACATTAGCCTTACCAGGGGTATAGGATAAACCGTAGTTGTAGTCAGCAATAGCTTCCATCCATCGCTGCTGACGGAGGTTTGGATCTGGCTGAGTAAACAAATACTTCAGACTCTGATGATCAGTGAAGATCTCGCAATGATTACCGAGAAGGTACTATCGCCATAGCTTCAATGCATAGATAACTGCAGCAAGCTCAAGGTCATGAACTAGGTAGTTCTCTTCATGAGAACGCACTTGATGAGAGGCATAAGCAATCACTCTGCGCTCTTGCATTAGGACACAGCCTAATCCTTGACGTGAAGCGTCGCAATAGATGACGAAGTCCTTGCAAGAATCAGGGGGAGCAAGCACTGGGGCAGATGTCAGCTTGTCTTTGAGTGCCTGGAAACTTTCCTGACATTTGTCTGTCCAATCGAACTTAACACCTTTGTGAAGCAGATTGGTCAGTGGCTTGGCGATCTTGGAGAGAAGTTCTCGACGAAGCGGCGACAATAACTGGCAATTCCGAGAAAGCTTTTGACTTGCTTGACAGTCTTTGGAGGGGTCCAGTCAAGAATAGCCTGAACACGCTCTGGGTTGACGGCAATACCATCTTTGGAGATGACATGACCAAGGTAGGTGACTTCGGGTAACCAGAATTCGCACTTGGAATACTTGGCATAAAGTTGATGTTCTCGAAGCTTCTCTAGAACAAGTCGAAGATGTTCAGCATGTTCTTTTTGTTCTTCGAATATACTAGAATATCATCTAGATAGACTACGACGAACTTGTCGAGGTAATCCATGAATATATAGTTCATCAGACGAGAGAATGTAGCTGGAGCATTGGTTAAACTGAATGACATGACGGTGTACTCGTAAGAACCATAACGAGTGACGAATGCGGTCTTGGGAATATCCTCTTCATGAACACGGATCTGGTGGTAACCCAACCTCAAGTCGAGTTTAGAGAATATTGATGAACCAGCCAGTTGATCATACAGATCATTGGTCCGAGGAAGGGGATATTTGTTCTGAATTGTAGCTTGGTTGATAGGACGATAGTCTTGAACCAAACGGTTCGTTCCATCCTTCTTCTTCACAAAGAGAGAAGGTGCTCCCCAAGTAGAGGAACTTGGAAGAATGAAACCACTGCAAAGAGATTTGTTGATTTCCTCCTTAAGTTCAAGGAGTTCATGAGGTGGCATCTTGTAGGGTCATTTGGCAGTAGGAACGGTGCCTGGTTTCAAGTCGATGACGAACTCGACAGCCCGGGCAGGAGGTATTCCTGGAAGTTCTTCTGGAAAGACGTCTAGGAAGTCACAAACAACTGGGATCTTTTCAATTCCCTTAAGAGGTGCTGCGTTCAATGCATTCAAAGCATAAAGTCATGCTTTGGCGTTTTGAACAATCTGAGCATGGTAGCTTACTATCTCATCGGAAGGATGTAGGAGATGAACGACTTTGGTGGGACAAACGATAGAGGCAGTATGTGCTTTCAACCATTCCATTCCTAGAATGAGGTCAATGTTGGAAGACTCCAGAATAATGGGAGAAACATGAAATTCCAACCCTTCAATTTCAACAGGGACGTCGTGACCAATCATGGTAGTTCGACACTGACCCATAGGGGTGCGTGCCACTATCGGAGTGTTCATGGGCTCGCGTCGAATATCGTGTGCATATGCAAAATTTTCTGACATGAATGAATGTGATGCTCCCGAATCAAATATCGTGTGCATTACATTATTTGCCATTTGCCTCTTGTTTTCCTCCCCTCCACTTCACCCTTGCCGTTTTATTCGCCTTTTCCATTCCCCTTCTCTTTTCTAGTTCATCTCTTTTTCGCTTGCTTCTTGTGTGCTTGTGTGTTGGATTGTTTGTCACGATGGCTCAAGATAATACTAAATTGTCTGACTTTTCCAATGCCAACAATAATGATTTTATTAGCACTCCGATTGCCCCTCTTACCGATGCTGAATCTTGTGAGATTAATACTGCTTTGCCGAATCTTGTCATGATAGATCCATTTTCCGGCCTTCCTAGTGAAGATGCCGCTACCCATCTGAATAGATTCGTTGATTTGTGTGATATGCAAAAGAAGAAAGATGTGGATAATGATATTGTTATATTGAAGCTATTCCCATTTTCACTTAGAGATCATGCTAAAACTTGGTTTTCGTCTTTGCCTAAAAACTGTATCGATTCATGGAATAAGTGCAAAGATACTTTTATCTCTAATTATTTTCCTCCCACTAAGATCATCTCCCTTAGAAACGATATCATGAATTTTAAGCAAATTTATCATGAACATGTTGCACAAGCATGGGAGATGATGAAATTAATGATACGTAATTGCCCTACACATGGTTTGAATCTTTGGATGTTTATACAAAATTTTTATGCCGGATTGAATTTTGCATCTAGAAATCTTTTAGATTCGGCCGCGCGAGGCACTTTTATGGAAATCACTTTAGGAGAAGCTACTAAACTCCTAGATAATATTATGGTTAATTATTCTCAGTGGCACACTGAAAGATCTGCTAGTAAAAAGGTGCATGCTATAGAAGAAATCAATGTTTTGAGTGGAAAGATGGATGAACTTATGAAACTGTTTACTAATAAGAGTGTTTCGTCTGATCCTAATGATATGCCTTTGTCTACTTTGACTGAGAATAATGATGAATCTATGGATGCGAATTTTATTGGTAGGAACAATTTTGGTAATAACGCGTATATAGGTAATTTTAATCCTAGGCCGTTTCCTAGTAATTCCTATAATAATTATGGTAATTCCTACAACAATTCTTATGGAAATTATAATAAGATTCCCTCTAATTTTGAATCTAATATTAAAGAATTTATTAGTTCACAAAAGAATTTCAATGCTTTGATTGAAGAAAAACTGTCTAAGATTGATGAGTTGGCTAGGAAAGTGGATAGAATTTTTCTTGATGTTGATTCTTTGAAACGTAGATCTATTCCACCTAAGCATGATATCAATGAGTCTCTCAAAGCTATGCGAATTTCCATTGATGAGTGCAAAGAAAGAACCGCTAGGATGCGTGCTAAAAAAGATTGCTTTGTGAAAGCGTGTTCTTCTAGTTTTAATAAGGATGAAGATCTAAAAGTGATTGATGTGTCCATTATTAAATCTTTGTTTTGTAATATGAATCTCGATAATGATGGGACTGGAGATGAGTCAACTTTAGTTAAAAGGCGTCCCAATGATTTGGAGTTTTTAGATCTTGATGCAAAAATTGCTAAAAGTGGGATTGACGAGGTCAAAACTTTACATAGCAATGAACCCACTATTTTGGATTTCAAGGAATTTAATTATGATAATTGTTCTTTAATAGATTGTATTTCCTTGTTGCAATCCGTGCTAAATTCTCCACATGCTTAGAATCAAAATAAAGCTTTTACTAAACATATCATTGATGCTTTAATGCAATCTTATGAAGAAAAGCTTGAATTGGAAGTTTCTATCCCTAGCAAACTTCATCATGAGTGGGAACCTACTATTAAAATTAAAATTAAAGATCATGAATGCTATGCTTTATGTGATTTGGGTGCTAGCGTTTCCACGATTCCAAAAACTTTGTGTGATGTGTTAGGTTTCTGTGAATTTGATGATTGTCCTTTAAATTTGCACCTCGCGGATTCCACTATTAAGAAACCTATGGAAAGAATTAATGATGCTCTTATTATTGCAAATAGGAATTATATGCCCGTGGATTTCATTGTTCTTGATATAGATTGTAATCCTACATGTCCCATTATTCTTGGTAGGCATTTCCTTAGAACGATTGGTGCAATTATTGATATGAAGGAAGGGAATATTAGATTCCAATTTCCATTAAGGAAAGGCATGGAACACTTTCCTAGAAATAAAATTAAATTAACTTATGAATCTATTATGAGAGCCACTTATGGATTTCATACAAAAGATGATAATACCTAGATTTATTCTTGCTTTTATGCCTAGCTAGGGGCGTTAAATGATGGCGCTTGTTGGGAGGCAACCCAATTTTATTTTTGTTCCTTGCTTTTTGGTCCTGTTTAGTAATAAATAATTCATCTAGCCTCTGTTTATATGTGGTTTTATGCTTTTAATTAGTGTTTGTGCCAAGTAGAACCTTTGCGAAGACTTGGGGAAATTCTTTGCGATCTTACTGTAAAAAAAAGAAACTTTAGCGCTCACGAGATTTGCTGCCATTTTTTACTGGAGAGTGCGATTAGGTTGATTCTTTTTGAAGATGATTAATAGATAAATTCCTCACGTCCAGAAATTTATTTTAGAATTTTTGGGGTTACATAAGTATTCGAAACCTACATATCACTACACACTATTCTGTTTTTGACAGATTCTGTTTTTCGTGTGTTGTTTGCTTATTTTGATGAATTTATGGCTAGTATCGGAGGTTATGAACCATAGATAAGTTGGAATACATTAGGTTTAACACCCAAATAAATAAATAATTAGATCATTACAGTACCTTAAGTGGTGGTTTGTTTTCTTATACTAACGGAGCTCATGAGATTTTCTATTTAAGTTTTGTGTTGTGAAGTTTTCAAGTTTTGGGTAAATTTGATGGATTATGGAACAAGGAGTGGCAAGAGCCTAAGATTGGGGATGCCCAAGGCACCCCAAGGTAAAATTCAAGGACAACCAAAAGCCTAATCTTGGGGATGCCCCGGAAGGCATCCCCTGTTTCGTCTTCTTCTATCGGTAACTTTACTTGAGGCTATATTTTTATTCACCACATGATATGTGTTTTGCTTGGAGCGTCTTGTATGATTTGAGTCTTTGATTTTTAGTTTACCACAATCATCCTTTTTGTACACACCTTTTGAGAGAGACACACTTGAATTGGAATTTATTAGAATACTCTATGTGCTTCACTTATATCTTTTGAGCTAGATGATTTTGCTCTAGTGCTTCACTTATATCTTTTAGAGCACAGTGGTGGTTTTATTTTATAGAAATTATTGATCTCTAATGCTTCACTTATATTATTTTGAGAGTCCTTTAGAACATCATGGTAATTTTCTTTGGTTATGAAACTAGTCCTAATATGATAGGCATCCAAGATGGGTATAATAAAAACTATCATAGAAAGTGCATTGAATACTATGAGAAGTTTGATACTTGATAATTGTTTTGAGATATAAAGGTGGTGATATTAGAGTGTGATAGTTGAGTAATTGTGAATTTGAGAAATACTTGTGTTGAAGATTGCAAGTCCCGTAGCATGCACGTATGGCAACCGTTGTGTAACAAATTTGAAACATGAGGTGTTCTTTGATTGTCTTCCTTATGAGTGGCGGTCGGGGACGAGCGATGGTCTTTTCCTACCAATCTATCCCCCTAGGATCATGCATGTAGTGCTTGGTTTTTGATGACTTGTAGATTTTTGCAATAAGTATGTGAGTTCTTTAGGACTAATGTTGAGTCCATGGATTATACACACTCTCACCCTTCCATCATTGCTAGCCTCTTCGGTACCGTGCATTGCCCTTTCTCACCTTGAGAGTTGGTGCAAACTTCGCCGGTGCATCCAAACCCCGTGATATAATACTCTCTATCACACATAAACCTCCTTATATCTTCCTCAAAACAGCCACCATACCTACCTACTATGACATTTCCATAGCCATTCCGAGATATATTGCCATGCTACTTTCCACCGTTTCATTTATGACACGCTTCATCATTGTCATATTGCTTTGCATGATCATGTAGTTGACATCGTATTTGTGGCAAAACCACCATGCATAATTTATCATACATGTCACTCTTGATTCATTGCCCTTCCCAGTACACTGCCGGAAGCATTCATATAGAGTCATATTTTGTTCTAGTTTCTAGTTGTAATCATTGAGTTGTAAATAAATAGAAGTGTGATGAACATCATTAATAGAGCATTGTCCCAAAAAAAAAGAGAAAGGCCAAAAAAAGAAAGGCCCCCATAAAAGAAAAGAAAAGAAATAAAAGGGGCAATGCCACTATCCTTTTTTCTACACTTGTGCTTCAAAGTAGCACCATGATCTTTATGATAGAGAGTCTCTTGTTTTGTCACTTTCATATCCTAGTGGGAATTTTTCATTATAGAACCTGGCTTGTATACTCCAACAATGGGCTTCCTCAAATGCCCTAGGTCTTCGTGAGCAAGCAAGTTGGATGCACGCCCACTTAGTTTCTTTTGTTGAGCTTTCATACATTTATAGCTCTAGTGCATCCGTTGCATGGAAATACCTACTCCTTGCATTGACATCAATTGATGGGCATCTCCCTATCCCATTGATTAGCCTCGTCGATGTGAGACTTTCTCCTTTTTTGTCTTCTCCACATAACCCCCTATCATTATTCTATTCCACCCATAGTGCTATATCCATGGCTCACGCTCATGTATTGCGTGAAAGTTGAAAAAAGTTTGAGATTACTAAAGTATGAAACAATTGCTTGGCTTCTCATCGGGGTTGTGCATGATGAGAGCATTCTTGTGTGACGAAAATGGAGCATGACCAAACTATATGATTTTGTAGGGATGAACTTTCTTTTGCCATGTTATTTTGAGAAGACATGATTGCTTAGTTAGTATGCTTGAAGTATTATTATTTTTATGTCAATATTAAACTTTTGTATTGAATCTCTCGGATCTGAATATTCATGCCACAATAAAGAAAATTACATTGAGAATTATGCTAGGTAGCATTCCACATCAAAAATTCTTTTTATCATTTACCTACTCGAGGACGAGCAGGAATTAAGCTTGGGGATGCTTGATACGTCTCCAACGTATCTATAATTTTTGTTCCATGCTATTATATTATCTGTTTTGGATGTTAATGGGATTATTTATACACTTTTATATTATTTTTGGGACTAACCTACTAACCCAAGGCCTAGTGCAAATTGCTATTTTTCTGCCTATTTCAGTGTTTTGCAGAAAAGGAATATCAAACGGAATAAAACCTTCAGGAGAGTTATTTTTGGAACAAACGTGATCCAGGGGACTTGGAGTGGACGTCAATAAACTAACAGATGGCCAGCGAGGCAGGGGACGCGCCTACCTGGGTGCACCCTCTCGTCTGTACAGTGTTGACCTCGAGGGGGATAACCTAATTTGTTCGCGTTGGATGGCTTGCGGGCGACACGCGTGAATTAGACGAGGAGAGGAAGGGCGTGCACGCAAGTGGTTGACTTGTCTTAGGCAGTCGTGCGCCGGGGCCAGTTTATGAGGGGCTGGGAAAGTGCGCGTCAGAGCCGGCTGGAGCGCTCTCAGACGCGTCCGCCCAGCCTGCGGGTTGTGATACGGCCCCTCCACTCGCGGTGGCCTCAGTGCAAGGATTTCCACGACCATTTGCTCGACGAGTCCTATCCTTTCTTCCTCCATATTGAGTCGGATTATGGATGCGGAGTTGGGCATAAGACGTGCCTAATAGTTCCAGTCGGTAATGATTCTTCTCGGTGCACAGAAGGCCAAGTGCAACTATTGGCCAGTTGTGCCCGTTAAGTCGGTTGTTGATGCCTCTGGATTGTTTGGCTGTTAAGGTACAGGGGTGGGGTGGAACGGAGCACCAGGAACAGAGCCCTATTCTCCACTGCCCGCAACCTTCTGTAGCCTAGAGATCCCATCTTGGGGCCTTTTCCGGAGCTCCGCCGGAGGGGGATCGATCACGGAGGGCTTCTACATCAACACCATAGCCTCTCCGATGATGTTGTGAGTAGTTTACCTCAGAGCTTTGGGCCCATAGTTATTAGCTAGATGGCTTATTCTCTCTTTTTGGATCTCAATACAAAGTTCTCCCCCTCTCTTGTGGAGATCTATTCGATGTAATCTTCTTTTGCGGTGTGTTTGTTGAGATGGATGAATTGTGGGTTTATGATCAAGTTTATCTATGAACAATATTTGAATCTTCTCTGAATTATTTTATGTATGATTGGTTATCTTGCAAGTCTCTTCGAATTATTAGTTTGGTTTGGCCTACTAGATTGATCTTTATTGCAATGGGAGAAGTGCTTAGCTTTGGGTTCAATCTTGTGGTGTCCTTTCCAAGTGATAGCAGGGGCAACAAGACACGTATTGTATTGTTGCCATCGAGGATAAAAAGATGGTGTTTATATCATATTGTTTGAGGTTATCCCTCTACATCATGTCATCTTGCCTAATGCATTACTCTGTTCTTATGAACTTAATACTCTAGATGCATGCTGGATAGCGGTTGATGTGTGGAGTACTAGTAGTAGATGCAGAAGTATTTCGGTCTACTTGTCGCGGACGTGATGCCTATATACATGATCATGCCTACATATTCTCATAATTATGCACTTTTCTATCAATTGCTCGACAGTAATTTGTTCATCCACCGTAATACTTATGCTATCTTCAGAGAAGCCACTAGTGAAATCTATGGCCCCCGGGTCTATTCTCCTTTATATTAATCTCACATCAACAAGCTATTTCTGGCACCGTTTATTTTTCAATCTTTACTTTCAATCTATATCATAAAGTACCAAAAATATTTATCTTATTATTATTATCTCTATCAGATCTCACTCTCGTAAGTGACCGTGAAGGGATTGACAACCCCTTTATCGCATTGGTTGCGAGGTTCTTATTTGTTTGTGTAGGTGCGAGGGACTCGTGCGTGGCCTCCTACTGGATTGATACCTTGGTTCTCAAAAACTGAGGGAAATACTTACGCTACTTTGCTGCATCACCCTTTCCCCTTCAAGGGAAAACCAAAGCAGTGCACAAGAGGTAGCACCCTTGTCCAATTTGGTTTGGGCAGGGGGGAGGCGTGCGCCACCACGTGGCCCTTCTTACCTCTCTCCACTAAAGCCCAATAAGGCCCATTAACTTCCCCCGGCGAATTCCCGTAACTCTCCGGTACTCCGAAAAATACCCGAATCACTTGGAACCATTCTGATGTCCGAATATAGCCTTCCAATATATCGATCTTTACCTCTCGACCATTTCAAGACTCCTCGTCATGTTCGTGATCTCATCCGGGACTCCGAACGAACTTCGGTCATCAAATCACATAACTCATAATATAAATCGTCATCGAACATTAAGCGTGCGTACCCTACGGGTTGAGAACTATGTAGACATGACCGAGACACATCTCTGGTCAATAACCAATAGCGAAACCTAGATGCTCATATTGGCTCCTACATATTCTACGAAGATCTTTATCGGTCAAACCGCATAACAACATATGTTGTTCCCTTTGTCATCAGTATGTTACTTGCCCGAGATTCGATCGTCGGTATCATCATACCTAGTTCAATCTCGTTACCGGCAAGTCTCTTTACTCGTTCCGCAATGCATCATCCCATAACTAACTCATTAGTCACATTACTTGCAAAGCTCATAGTGATGTGCATTGAGAGGGCCCATAGATACTTCTCCGATACACGGAGTGACAAATCCTAATCTCGATCTATGCCAACTCAACAAACACCATCGGAGACACCTGTAGAGCATCTTTATAATCACCCAGTTATGTTGTGACGTTTGATAGCACACAAGGTGTTCCTCTGGTATTCGGGAGTTGCATAATCTCATAGTCAGAGGAACATGTATAAGTCATGAAGAAAGCAATAGCAATAAAACTAACGATCATAATGCTAAGCTAACGGATGGGTCTTGTCCATCACATCATTCTCTAATGATGTGATCCCGTTCATCAAATGACAACACATGTCTATGGTAGGAAACTTAACCATCTTTGATTAACGAGCTAGTCAAGTAGAGGCATACTAGGGACACTCTGTTTTGTCTATGTATTCACACATGTACTAAGTTTCCGGTTAATACAATTCTAGCATGAATAATAAACATTTATCATGATATAAGGAAATATAAATAACAACTTTATTATTGCCTATAGGGCATATTTCCTTCAGTATCCACTATGTTCTGAGATTGATGTTGCTATGACTTTGCCATGCTTAATGCTTGTCACTTTGGGCCCGGGTGCCATGATTTCAGATCCGAACCGTTTATGCTATCACCATCATATCCATGTTCTAGATCCAATCTTGAAAGTTATAGTCACCTACTACGTGTTATGACCCGGCAACCCTGGAGTGACAATAGTCGGGACCACTCCCGATGATGACTGTAGTTTGAGGAGTTCAAAGTATTCACTCGTGTGCTAATGCTTTGTTCCGGTTCTCTATTAAAAGGAGACCTTAATATTGTTGGGGAATGTAGCATGCAATTTCAAAATTTTCCTACGACCATGCAAGATCTATCTAGGAGATGCATAGCAACGAGAGGGAGAGAGTGTGTCCATGCACCCTCATAGACCGAAAGCAGAAGCGTTAGGTTAACGTGGTTGATGTAGTCGAACGTCTTCGCGATCCAACTGATCAAGTACGAATGTACGGCACCTCCGAGTTCAGGCACACGTTCAGCTTGATGACGTCCCTCGAACTCTTGATCCAGCAAAGTGTTCGAGGGAGAGTTTCGTCAGCACGACGGCGGTGACGGTGATGGTGATGTGATCCGCGCAGGGCTTCGCCTAAGCACTACAACAATATGACCGGAGGAGTAAACTGTGGAGGGGGGCAACGCACACGGCTAAGAAACAATTGTTGTTGTTTTGGGGTGCCCCCTTCCCCCGTATATAAAGGAGGAGGAGGCTGGCCCTAGGGGCACGCCCAAGTGGGGGAAAACCGACTAGGACTCCCAATCCTAGTAGGCCCCCCTTTCTTTTTCGGAGGGGGAAAAGGGAAGGAGAGGGAGAAGGAAAGGGGGCCGCGCCCCTCCCCTTTGTCCAATTCGGACTCCATTGGGGGGGCACCTTGCGAGCTCCCCTCTCTCTCCCCTATGGCCCATGTAGGCCCATTACTTCCTCGGGGGTTTCAGGTAACCTCCCGGTACTCCGAAAAATACCTGAACCACTCCGAAACCATTCTGGTGTCCGAATACCATCATCCAATATATCAATATTTACCTCTCGACCATTTCGAGATTCCTCGTCATGTCCATGATCTCATACGAGACTCCAAACAATCTTTGGTCACCAAAACACATAACTCATAATACAAATCGTCATCGAACGTTAAGCGTGCGGACCCTACGGGTTCGAGAACTATGTAGACAAGATCGAGACAAATCTCCGGTCAATAACCAATAGCGGAACCTGGATGCTCATATTGGTTCCTACATATTCTATGAAGATCTTTATCGGTCAAACCGTAATAACAACATACGTTATTCCCTTTGTCATCGGTATGTTACTTGCGTGAGACTCGATCGTCGGTATCTTCATACCTAGTTCAATCTCGTTACCGGCAAGTCTCTTTACTCATTTCGTAATGCATCATCCCACAACAAACTCATTAGTCACATTGCTTGCAAGGCTTATCATGATGTGCATTACTGAGAGGGCCCAAAGATACCTCTCCGATACTCGGAGTGACAAATCCTAATCTCGATCTATGCCAACCCAACAAACACCTTCGGAGATACCTTTAGAGTGATACGTCTCCGTCGTATCTACTTTTCCAAACACTTTTGCCCTTGTTTTGGACTCTAACTTGCATGATTTGAATGGAGCTAACCCGGACTGACGCTGTTTTCAGCAGAATTGCCATGGTGTTATTTATGTGCAGAAACAAAAATTCTCGGAATGACCTGAAACTTCACGGAACATCTTTTAGAGAATAATAAAAAATCCTTGCAAAAGATGAAGACCAGGGGGCCCACACCCTAGCCATGAGGGTGGGGGGCCGCGCCTACCCCATAGGGCGTGCCCCCTACCTCGTGGGCCCCCTGGAGCTCCTCCGACCTCAACTCCAACTCTATATATTTGGTTTCAGAGAGAAAAAAATCAGTGAGAAGGATTCATTGCGTTTTACGATACGGAGCCGCCGCCAAGCCCTAAAACCTCTCAGGAGGGCTGATCTGGAGTCCGTTCGGGGCTCCGGAGAGGGGAATCCATCGCCATCGTCATCATCAACCTTCCTCCATCACCAATTTCATGATGCTCACCACCGTGTGTGAGTAATTCCATTGTAGGCTTGCTGGACGGTGATGGGTTGGATGAGATTTATCATGTAATCGAGTTAGTTTTGTTAGGGTTTGATTCCTAGTATCCACTATATTCTGAGATTGATGTTGCTATGACTTTGCTATGCTTAATGCTTGTCACTAGGGCCCGAGTGCCATGATTTCAGATCTAAACCTATTATGTTTTCATCAATATATGAGTGTTCTTGATCCTATCTTGCAAGTCTATAGTCACCTATTATGTGTTATGATCCATTAACCTTGAAGTGACAATAAAAAGATGGGGTTTATATCTGTAACACCCCGGTGTAATGATGCTACAGTAACCCCTGGGGTTAAGTTAATCATTTTACTAAATAAGTGTTTGATCATCATTGTTTCCTCTCTCAAAAAAAATTCCAGTTGAATTCATTTTCAAATTATGAGTGAAATTCAAAATGCTCAGACATGAAAACTAAAATGTTCATCATGTGGAAAGTATTCTTCTGGTAATATTGGTGGTGAACCAACATTTTTGCAAAATTCCTAAGTGGCCTAAAATAGCTAAAACAGAAAAGATTTAAAAAAGGAAAAGGGAGAGAGAGAAGGCCCCTGACTCCCCGTGGGCCTCGGCCCATCCCTCCACCTGAGCTAGCCCACCTAACCCCCACGGCCCAACTCCCTGCACCGGTTGCCTCACCCTCCTTCCCGTTCCTCGGACTAGGCCGCTACAGGGCGCTCCCGCCCATGGTCGGCACCGCACCACCTCGTCGACGACACGGGAGAGGACAAGGCCGCCCCGACGCCTCGGCCTCCACCCATCTCTCCCACTTGCTCCCTCTCTCTCTACCTCTCCCCACCAGATCCCCTCTCGAGCTCTCTCCCTCTCCTCTGAGCACCGTCGCTGCTGCGTCTTCGTCATCTCTGCGGCCACCGTGCCTTTGACGCGTCCTGGCCGTGCTTGTCGACATCGCCGTGGACTCCCTCATCTTCTGGAGCCGCTGGAAGGAGTCGAGGAGCTCTGCATCACCGACCACGTCATCGTCTTCCTCGGGTCGCCGGCGATCCCCTTCTTACCCGACGACGTTCTGCTACTCCTAAGCATTCACGGGGCCACCGTGTGCCCGCTAGGTGAGCCTCCGCATCGCTCCCTTCCCTCTCTCTCACGCTCTAGTGCTCTCCGTCGCCGTCCCCGCGGAGGTGAACTCCGCCGCCCGCCATGGCCGCCGCCCGCGCGTCGTGCGCGCTCCCGAGCCCCAGCACAAGTCACCGGCGTGCTCCAGGATGCGCACAGCACCCAGTCGCCGCCCCAACCACACCCCTAGGCCGCTCCTGCCGCGTTTCGAACGAGGCCCGAACACCACCGCCGCCACGGCTTGTCGCCGACGCAGTCTCCGGCCGCCCCCGGCCCGGCTACCACCCCAGTTCGATGCGGCTCATCGTCCTCGACCAAACAAACCCCTCCGAGTGTGTCAAACGGACGACGGGGGACGAATCCCACGCGTCGCCGCCGCCTCCTATGGTCGCCGGTGTTGCTCCGGCCGCCGTGCTGACCTGGCACGGACGTGGCCCTGTGGGGCCCACCCAAGTGAGGCTGCCAGTGGGCCCCGGCGCCCTAGTTGGCCACGTTGACTCTGGTCAACGCAGTTACTGTGCATGACCCATGGGCCCCATCCGCTAATTAGGCTAACTAAACGTTTTTATAAATGTTAGACTAATTATTCACTGACATGTGGGGCCCAACTGCTAATTAACCCCTGTTCAATTAAAATAACCCACTGTTAGCCCTCTGTCTATGACATGTAGGACCCACTGGTCAGGTTTGACCTGGTTAGCGTGTATGTTGACTGCTGACGTCATCAACACGTCATGCTGACGTCATATTCTCTTTTCTGTTATTTTAATAATTCCAGAACATTGCTTTAATCTGTGAAAAATCATAGAAAATAAACTGTATCTCCGATGAAAATGTTTTCTATATGAAAGTTGCTCAGAAAAATCCAATGAATCCAAATGCGCGGTCCATTCACCTATCACATGCCCCTAGCATGTTGAACATGGAACCGTCCCCTCTCTTTCATCTGTCCAGAATCCGCCTAACGCCGGGAATTCATCCTCGGATGTTTATCCCCTCCATCTGCAACGTGTAGTACTACGTTAGGGAAACCCTAGCTCTGCCTATCATCATGTTATGCCTTGTGATGCATTGTTTGCTCTGTATTTACTATTTCTTCCCCCTCTTCTCTCCGGTAGACCCCGAGACCGATGTTGCCCCTGTGATCGACTACGTCGACGACGACCCCTCCTTGCCAGAGAAACCAGGCAAGCAAACCCCCCTTGAGCATTCCGATATCGTCCATTTCTTTCCCCTCATGCTTGCATTAGAACTGCTACTGCTTTCTGTATGATCCTACTCTGATACATAGCCTGTTGTTGTTACCTGCTTTCATACCTTACCTGCTTATCCTAAACTGCTTAGTATAGGTTGGTTAGTGATCCATCAGTGACCCCACCTTGTCCCAGTTGCCTCGTTTTATGTTTGATGACTCGATCAACGTGATCGATGTCCAGGCCCCGGCACCGCACATCACCCCCTAGTGTATGACTCTGCAGAGTTACTATCGAGTGCTGAGGGTGGAACCTCTTACGTCACTCCCGAAGAGATCTCTGTAGTGTAACTATTCGGTTGTGGTCATCGAGGGTGATTTCCTCCTTAACCACTTCCGATACGGCTCTGTCGTGCAACCCCTCAAGTGTGAACCTCGAGGGTGGATCCTCTTACGTCCACCTTGATGATTACATCGAGTGGAATTCACCGGGGGTGATTCCTCGGGTTTTCCCCTTGGTGTTAGACACACAGTTACTATGGTTACTATGAATTTACATTGAACCATGTTACTAAGGACGGGTCAGCCCTGAGGGGTACCTGCGCGAGCTTAATAGTGAGTGATGTGGAGTCGGGTTGACCTGGAAGGTGCCCGCGAGATACTTACGAGGCGTGATCGGGCATTCTTAGCCCTTGCCGCAAGTACTTGAGACGGGGCGACGGGGTCACATCTTTCGTGAGTCTCTGCTTGTTACTGCGCGTTCCTAATCCACTATGATTTGGATATTTGATCCGAGGGGCCTTTGGCTGATAACACTAACCATCATGTGGGCATTGTATGGGCGTTCTGCGTCGTATGCATCAGCCGAAGCTTAATAGACGTCAGCGACTGAGCGGCGCGCGCCGGGTTGGACTGGTAAGCTCGTGCCTTTTTCAGGAGGTAGCTAGGTCTGCTCACCGGCCGCACACGCAATGTGCAGGAGTTCCCGGGGCGATGGCCCATGACCCCTGGGGGCATAGGTTTAGTCCGGCGTGCTGACCTCTCTATTAAGCCTAGGTCGGGTTGCGGCGTATTGTTTGGCCGAGGCCGGGCATGACCCAGGAAAGTGTGTCCGACCGGAGTTAATCGAGCGTGGTGGGTAAGTTGGTGCACCCCTGCAGGGAAGAAAACATCTATTGATAGCCTGTCCTACGGTAATGGCCACTTGGAGTTGTATCCCGATCGATACAACTAGAACTGGATACTTGTGATGAGAACTGGATGGTGATGAGAATTGGATTGTGACGACACTTGGATAGTATGGCTCTGGGATTGCTTTCTTGCTGGGAGTCGAGAAAGGATCTCTCGCCGAGGTTGATAACACCATTACTTTACATTATGGTGATCTGTACTCTTCTATATGCTGCAAGATGCTTGAAGATGCTAGTCTTCGATAGGCTAGGCTTTCCCCTTCCCTTCTGGCATTCTACAGTTTAATCCACAGATACAACCCATTCCTTTGATACAGATGCATATTTATTTTAGATCTGATGTAAGTCTTGCGAGTACTTTGGATGAGTACTCACGGTTGCTTTGCTACTTCTTTTTCCCCCATACCTGATTGTTGCGACCAGATGACGGATCCCAGGAGCCAGACGACGCCACTGATGACTACTACTACCCGGAGGATGCCTACTACTACGTGAAGACCACAGATGACTAGGAGTAGTTAGGAGGATCCCAGGCAGGAGGCCTTGCCTTTTCGATCGTTGTTGCTTTTGTGCTAGCCTTCTTAAGGCAAACTTGTCTAACTTATGTTTGTGCTTAGATATTGTTGCTTCCGCTGACTCTTGTGTATTCAAGCTTATGTATTCGAGCCCTTGAGGCCCCTGGCTTGTAATATAAAGCTTGTATTATTTTAATTTGTGTCTAGAGTTGTGTTGTGATATCTTCCTGTGAGTCCTTGATCTTGATTGTACACATTTGCGTGTATTATTAGTGTACGATTGAATCGAGGGCGTCACAAGTTGGTATCAGAGCCGACTGTCTGTAGGTATCCCCCTTTCCAACTCCTTGGCCAAAGTTGAGTCTAGCCAGTACAAAATCTTTTACTAACATGGCTGTGTGTCTTACGGGCCCACGTCGCCATATGGGTGGTATTAGGATCTTTTATTCCTCGTCTATACTCTAGGAGTCTGATCTTTCTTCTATTCAGGTTAAAATGGTTTTACTAACTGTAACATTAGGATCCCGTGACCACATTCACCCCAAAGCTGGATAAGCCATAGTTTTCCTTAGAATAGTATTCTGGATAGTACACACACCGTCATGGTGACAACGAAGTGGTATCCATCGTACCTCTTTCATTATGCATGTCTCATCATGAATGATCCTTGTTTTTACAAATGCTCAATGCTGAACTACCCCCTGTTATATGTTAGCAGGATGGTTAGACCCGCTGGTCGTGGCCGTGGTGCCAACGATCCACCACCGCTCGAATTCTTTACTGGAATGATGCAACAATTTGTGCTGAACCGCCAGTTCATGGAAGGAATGATGGCTCAGTTTCCTCGTCCGAACATGAATCAACAGCCAACCCCAGTAACTCTGCAGGACTTTATGCGTCTCAACCCAACTATTTACCGCAGCTCAACTCAACCCCTTGATGCTGATGACTGGCTCCGCGACATCACATATGAGATGGAGTCTGCTAGTGTGGCCCCTGCTAGCTATGTCACCTTTGCATCTTTCTTTCTGAAGGGTCCCGCTGCTCAATGGTGGGACAGCCACAGGCGTACCCTGCCTGCTGGAACGGTCATCACTTGGCCGGATTTCCAAGCTGCTTTCCGTGCCCGCTTCATTCCTCAAGGAATCATGGACAAGAAGAAGCGCGAGTTCTGCAACCTCACCCAAGGCAACAATACTGTAGATGCTTATCAGTGGGAATTTCTGGACTTGTCTCGTTATGCTGAAGAAGACATTGCAACTGATGCTCGTAGGCAAGAAAAGTTCCGTGATGGACTTCACCCTGATATTAAGCTAGCACTGCTTGCTCATGACTTTGCCGAATTCGCCACCTTGGTGAACAAGGCTATTCAGGTTGAGACTGGTCTTCAGGAACACCAGGGATCCCTTAGGCGCAGCCGTGACGCTGGCTCATCTTCGGGCCCGTCAACACAGAAGCGTCAGATATGGATTCCCCACAGCATGTATCGTCCAACTGCACCTACACCAAGACAGTCCTATGCTGCTTCGCGTTTGCCTCCTCCGCCAATGAGGCAGCCTCTTCGGACTGCACCACCCCAAGTGCCTGCTACCAATCCCAATGATGGTATGTGCTTCAGATGTGGCCGTCCAGGTCACCTTGCCAAAGAGTGCAATCAGAAAAGGAACCAGCTGGCTTTGCCTTCAACTGGCCGTAACAACCAGCCCCACAACAACAATGCCAGACCTGATGGTCGTGGTCAGGCTACTCATGTTGATCTGAATGACGCTCAAGACCAGCCTGCTACTGTGATGGGTACTCTCCTTGTTAATTTAGTACCAGCATCTATTTTATTTGATTCGGGAGCATCACATTCATTCATGTCAGAAAATTTTGCATATGCACACGATATTCGACGCGAGCCCATGAACACTCCGATAGTGGCACGCACCCCTGTGGGTCAGTGTCGAACTACCATGATTGGTCGCGACATCCCTGTTGAAATTGAAGGGTTGGAATTTCATGTTTCTCCCATTATTCTGGAGTCTTCCAACATTGACCTCATTCTAGGAATGGAATGGTTGAAAGCACATACTGCCTCTATCGTTTGTCCCACCAAAGTCGTTCATCTCCTACATCCTTCCGATGAGATAGTAAGCTACCATGCTCAGATTGTTCAAAACGCCAAAGCATGACTTTATGCTTTGAATGCATTGAACGCAGCACCTCTTAAGGGAATTGAAAAGATCCCAGTTGTTTGTGACTTCCTAGACGTCTTTCCTGAAGAACTTCCAGGAATACCTCCTGCCCGGGCTGTCGAGTTCATCATCGACTTGAAACCAGGCACCGTTCCTACTGCCAAATGACCCTACAAGATGCCACCTCATGAACTCTTTGAACTTAAGGAGGAAATCGACAAATCTCTTTGCAGTGGTTTCATTCTTCCAAGTTCCTCTGCTTGGGGAGCACCTTCTCTCTTTGTGAATAAGAAGGATGGAACGAACCGTTTGGTTCAAGACTATCGTCCTATCAACCAAGCTACAATTCAGAACAAATATCCCCTTCCTCGGACCAATGATCTGTATGATCAACTGGATGGTTCATCAATATTCTCTAAACTCGACTTGAGGTTGGGTTACCACCAGATCCGTGTTCATGAAGAGGATATTCCCAAGACCGCATTCGTCACTCGTTATGGTTCTTACGAGTACACCGTCATGTCATTCGGTTTAACCAATGCTCCAGCTACATTCTCTCGTCCGATGAACTATATATTCATGGATTACCTCGACAAGTTCGTCGTAGTCTATCTGGATGATATTCTAGTATATTCGAAGAACAAAAAGAACATGCTAAACATCTTCGACTTGTTCTAGAGAAGCTTCGAGAACATCAACTTTATGCCAAGTATTCCAAGTGCGAATTCTGGTTACCCGAAGTCACCTACCTTGGTCATGTCATCTCCAAAGATGGTATTGCCGTCAACCCAGAGCGTGTTCAGGCTATTCTTGACTGGACCCCTCCAAAGACTATCAAGCAAGTCAGAAGCTTTCTCGGACTTGCCAGTTATTGTCGCCGCTTCGTCGAGAACTTCTCTCCAAGATCGCCAAGCCACTGACCAATCTGCTTCACAAAGGTGTTAAGTTCGATTGGACAGACAAATGTCAGGAAAGTTTCCAGGCACTCAAAGACAAGCTGACATCTGCCCCAGTGCTTGCTCCCCCTGATTCTTGCAAGGACTTCGTCATCTATTGCGACGCTTCACGTCAAGGATTAGGCTGTGTCCTAATGCAAGAGCGCAGAGTGATTGCTTATGCCTCTCATCAAGTGCGTTCTCATGAAGAGAACTACCTAGTTCATGACCTTGAGCTTGCTGCGGTTATCTATGCATTGAAGTTACGGCGATAGTACCTTCTCGGTAATCATTGTGAGATCTTCACTGATCATCAGAGTCTGAAGTATTTGTTTACTCAGCCAGATCCAAACCTCCATCAGCAGCGATGGATGGAAGCTATTGCTGACTACAACTGCGGTATATCCTACACCCCTGGTAAGGCTAATGTAATGGCCGATGCCCTGAGTCATAAGTCTTATTGTAATAACCACATGGTCTACAAGGCTCAACCCCGCCTTTATGAAGAGCTATGCAAGGTGAACCTCCAACTAGTTCCACAGGGTTCTCTGAATAACCTTGTCTTGGAACCAACTCTTCTGAAAGCAATTAAGTCTGCTCAAGCCAAAGAGGCTCATGTTGATCTGATGAAAAAGGATCTTGCCTTAGAGAAATCAAGAGATTTCTCACTTGGTGAAGATGGAACCTTATACTTCAGAGATCGCATTGTCGTACCCCGGTTCGAGCTTATGACAGAGAAGGTGATGAAAGAAGCGCATGACACCCCTCTCTCTATTCATCCGGGAAGTACCAAGATGTACTTAGACATTCGTCAGAAGTATTGGTGGTCCAAGATGAAGCAAGATATTTGTAGCGACCAGACCTCAACCAGTCTAATCTCTGTGCATCAGTGTCATCCCTGGATCAGTAATGCTGACACGCACAGTACTTGAAAAATTTATAACAGAGTAGCAATCACACACTTATTACATCGAATGTCTCAAAAGAGAACTTATAGCAATAAATATGGCTTAAGGCCATCTAATAACAATAACAGCGGAAGGCTTGGAAGATAAGCGAGTCCATCAACTCCAACGGCATCACTGAGTATAGAACCACGACCTAAAGGCACCTTACTCGTCGTCTGAAAAGTCTGCAACATGAATGTTGCAGCCCAAAAACGGGTCAACACATGGAATATGCTGGCAAAGTAACACATAGAGAGTAATGAAAGAATAAATCTATACTACATGCATATATGGCTGGTGGAAAGCTCTATGGTTACAGTTTTTGCATAAAGCCAATTTTTCCCTACTGCAAAGGAATACATTTTATTTAACTATCATGGTAGTTGTTAAACATTGAGAAGATAGACATCCTCTCAATCCCAATTAAGCATCATCTTTAAAACCCAACAATATTAATTAGAGTAACATGATGAGGTTCACATGATAATCCAAGTACGGGCAGCGGCTTGGGCTAGGGTTAGGGTTGCGCGGCGCGGCTCGGTTGGGCTGCGGGCTTGGGGCGGCGCCTTATAAAGGCCCGGCCGGACGGAGTCCTGGCCGAACACGGTCCAAAGTCGGTTCGCGCGATTTTTTTAAATAATTACGCGCAGAAAAACAAATAAAAGAAATACTAAATGGACTCCAAAAATCCCGAAACAAAATTTCCGAGCTTCTAAAATCTAGCCGGACAAGATGAACATTTATTTGGGGCCTAAATGCAATTTTGAAAAGGCGCATTTTTCCTAAATTCAAATAAAATAGCGAGAAAACCCCGATTTTTTTGATTTTATTATTAAATCCTCAATATTTCTTTATTTTGGGAAAGTCATTTTATTCCCTCTCTCATATTTTTATAATAGAAATAATTGAAGATAAAATAAATAAAATCAAATGATCCTATTTTCAAAATTTGAGAAAACTCAAATATGAAAATAATGAAATCCCCAACTCTCTCCGAGGGTCCTTGAGTTGCGTAGAATTTCTTAGGATCAAACCCACAAGCAAATAAAATATGATATGCAGTGGTGATCTAATGTATAACATTTCAAATTGAAAATTTGGGATGTTACAAACCTACCCCCCTTAAGATGAATCTCGCCCTCGAGATTCGGGTTGGCTAGAAAATAGGTGAGGGTGGTCCTTCAGCAGTTCTTCCTCTCGCTCCCAGGTGGCTTCATCCTCGGTGTGGTGGCTCCACTGAACTTCGCAAAAATTTATAATCTTGCTGTGGGTGACTTGGCTGGCATACTCAAGAATCTTGACTGGTTTCTCCTCATAGGTCAAATTACTGTCGAACTGAATCGCTTCCAGCGGCACTATATCTCTCAGAGGTATATCAGCCATCTCTGTGTGGCACTTCTTCAACTGGGAAACATGGAATACATCATGAACTCCTGACAATCCTTCGGGTAATTCCAATTTGTAGGCTACTTCTCCCATATGCTCCAAACCTTGTATGGTCCTACAAAACATGGCACTAACTTTCCCTTAACTCCAAAGCGCTTAACTCCGCGAAGTGGAGATACTCGAAGATAAACTCGGTCTCCAACTTCGTAAACTGTTTCCTTGCGTTTAGAATCTGCGTAGCTCTTCTGCCTGGACTGGGCTACCTTGAGCCTATCGCGAATCAATTTCACCTTCTGTTCAGACTCCTTAATCAAATCCGGTCCAAACAACTCGCGGTCTCCAACTTCATCCCACAACAATGGGGTCCTGCACCTCCTTCCGTACAAGGCTTCGAAAGGGGCCATCTTCAAACTGGATTGATAACTGTTGTTGTAAGAGAACTCTGCATATGGCAAATTGTCATCCCAACTAGATCCGTAATCTAGCACGCAAGCCCTCAGCATATCCTCCAGAATCTGATTGACTCTCTCGGTCTGTCCATCTGTCTGTGGATGAAAAGTTGTGATGAACTCTAGCCTGGTACCCAAGGTTTCGTGCAACTGATTCCAGAACTTTGAGGTAAACTGGGTTCCTCTATCTGATACAATGCTCCTTGGAACTCCATGCAGATATACGATCCTGGTCATGTATATCTTTGCCAACTTAGCACTGGTGTAAGTAGTCTTCACTGGGATGAAATGAGCTACCTTTGTCAAACGATCGACTACAACCCAAATCGAGTCATAGCCTGAACGAGTTCTGGGCAAACCTGTAATAAAATCCATGCCTAGCTTATGCCACTTCCATTCGGGTATCGGCAATGGCTGTAACAATCCTGCTGGCTTCTGATGCTCTGCTTTTACTCTCTGACATACATCAGAAACTGGTACATACTCCGCAATATCCATCTTCATTCCGGTCCACTAGAAAGTATCCTTCAAATCCAAATACATATTGGTATTTCCTGGGTGAATCAAATATGGTGAATCATGGGCCTCCTGCAGAATTAACTTCCTGATCTCCAGGTCACTGGGCACAAAAACACGGTCTTCAAACCATAGGGTATCATGCTCATCCTCACGAAATCCTTTAACTTTTCCTTTGCTCATCTTCTCCTTTATAGAGGCAACCTCCTTGTTAGTCTTTTGGGCTTCTCTGATCTTATCCATCAAAGTAGACTGAATCTCCAATGTTGCTACATAGCCTCTCGGAACTATCTCCAAACATAGCTCACGAAGGTCCTCGACTAACTCCTTCGGTAAATCTCCCGTCATTAGGGTGTTGACATGGCTTTTACGGCTCAGCGCATCGGCTACTACGTTAGCCTTTCCGGGATGATAATGCAATCTCATGTCATAATCCTTCATGAGCTCCAACCATCTCCTTTGCCTGAGATTTAGCTCCTTCTGTGTGAAAATATACTTCAAACTCTTGTGATTCGTGTACACTTCACAATGGTTTCCAATGAGAAAATGTCTCCAGGTCTTTAATGCATGCACTACGGCTGCTAACTCCAAATCATGCTTGGAATAATTCAACTCATGAGGCTTAAGCTGTCGTGAGGCATATGAAACAACTCTTCCCTCCCGCATAAGCACTGCTCCAAGTCCTCGACATGAAGCGTCGCAATACACCTCATAATCCTTGTTCTGATCTGGCAAAATCAACACTGGTGATGTAACCAAATGTTTCTTCAACTCCTGGAAACTAGCCTCACATTCCTCAGTCCATATGAACTTGGTATCCTTCTTCAACAACTCCGTCATAGGCTTCGCAATCTTTGAGAAATTTTTAATGAATCTCCGGTAGTATCCTGCAAGTCCAAGAAAACTCCGGATTTGTCCAACTGTTGTTGGGGCTTCCCAATTTGTCACAGTGACAACCTTGGTGGGATCTACTGCTATACCTTCTCCGGATATAACGTGTCCGAGGAATCCAACTTCCTTCAACCAAAACTCGCATTTGCAAAACTTGGCATATAACTGATGTTCTCTGAGCTTCTCAAGTACCAAACGCAAATGCTCCTTATGCTCCTCTTCATTCTTCGAGTAAACCAGAATATCATCAATGAACACTACGACAAACTTATCCAAAAATTCCATAAACACTTTGTTCATCATGTTCATAAAATAGGCAGGTGTGTTAGTCAGACCAAATGACATAACGGTATACTCGTACAGCCCGTACCTAGTGGTAAAAGCCGTCTTAGGTATATCCTGTTCTCGAATCTTCAATTGATGGTATCCTGATCGCAGATCGATCTTGGAAAATACCTTGGCTCATTGCAATCGATCAAACATATCATTGATCATCGGTAGTGGGTACTTGTTCTTGATTGTTACTTCATTCAATCCTCGATAATCAACAACCATCCTTAACGATCCATCCTTTTTCTCCACTAGAAGTACTGGCGATCCCCAAACCGAAGAACTTGGGCGAATATAACCTTTATCTAGTAACTCTTTAATCTGTTTCTTAATCTCTTCCAAATCCTTTGCGGGCATCCTGTATGGTCTCTTAGATATTGGCCCTGTGCCTGGCAAAAGCTCAATCAAAAACTCAATATCTCTATCTGGTGGCATGCCTGGCAACTCCTCTGGAAATATGTCAGGGAAATCCTTCACCACTAGTACTTCCTCCTACACAACTCCTGATAAGGAATTTACTTGAGTCCTCTTAGGCACATGCCGGGATACATACTTGATCCTTCTTCCTTCTGGCGTCGTAAGAAAAATTGACTTACTAGCGCATTCAATGTTCCCTTCATACTTCGATAACCAATCCATGCCTAATATCACATCCAATCCTTGAGATTCTAATACTATTAGGTCCGAGGGAAATACATAGTTACCAATCCTTAATGGTAACCGATCACACCATAGACTAGCCATATACTCTGCTCCAGGCGAGGTTACTAACATGGGTGACCTAAGGGCTTGGGTTGGCAGTTTATACTTATCCGCAAATCCCCTTGAGATGTATGAATGTGATGCACTAGTATCAAAAAGAACGAGTGCAGTAAATGACTTAACCAAAAACTTACCTATTACTGCATCTGACTAAGCTTCAACCTCCCCCACGTTAACGTGGTTCACCCGTCCCCTATTGAAAGGGTTAGGCTTCTTCCCAGAGCTTCCATTGCCATTACCATTCTGGGCTTCAGGACATTCATTGGCGTAATGTCCGGTCTTCTGGCACTTAAAACAAGTGACTTGGCTCAGGTCTCTCTTGGCTGGGGTTGATGGGTTGGTACGGTTTTGGCCGTTGCTTCCTCCATTCCCATTACCATTCTTGGGGCCATCATGATTGTGTGAGCTTCCTCCCCCATGGATATGCTGAAAAGGTCCTTCCGGTTTAGGGGTAAAACGCGGCTTCTACTGAGCTCCAGAATTGTACTTCCCTTGTCCATACTTCCTCTTACAGTTTTCAATCTGCTGCTGCTTCCCTTCAATCATAAGTGCGCGATCTACCAACTCCTGGTAGTTGTTGAAGCTTGCTACCATCAATTGCATGCTCAACTCATCATTCAGTCCCTCCAGAAACTTCTCCTGCTTAGCTGCATCCGTAGCAACGTCATCTGGGGCATAACGTGCTAGCTTACTAAAGTCATCCACATACTGGCTAACTATCCATCCTTCTTGGCGCAAGTTGCGAAACTCACACTTCTTCATGGCCATAGCTCCCGCTGAAACATGGGCAGTATGGAAAGCCTGCTGAAACTGGTCCCATGTGACAGTGTCGACATGGTAAGTGGCTGTGAAATTCTCCCACCATGATGTTGCGAGTCCTTCAAGCTGATGTGCAGCAAATTTCACCTTTTCCGCATCTGTGCATCCTGCCGTGGTCAACTCCCTTGCGGTCTTGCGGAGCCAATCATCTGCAACAATCGGCTCGGTGCTACTGGAGAACAGCGGCGGATTCAGCCTAAGAAAACGGGTTAAGTGATCAACAGGTGGTGGCGGTGGTGGGTTGTTGTTGTTGTTGTTGTTGTTCCCCTGATTCTGATTCTGGACTAGCAACTGCATCAACATATTCTACTGCTGGATCAACTGAGTGAGCTCTGGTGGAAATGCAAATCCATTGTCACGTCTTGGAGGCATCTGATGGGTTTAGAAAAAATGAGATTTAAGAATAGAGAGGGGTCTAGAGAGAAAACACTACCCAAATGCACATGAGGCAAATGCACACAAAATCACTTCATTCAATCAAACAAGGGCATACAATCGGTCTAGAACTATCGTTATAAAAGTGCTTGAACTATGCTATTTACATGGTGGAACACTACAACTGGTGGGGTGGTCTACTAGAATATTCTTCGGTTGTAGACTCCATGATATCTGCTCCAGCTTCATCAACATAGTCATCATCGCTATCGTCTGGGTCCGAGTCGGTGTCATCGATGATGATGTAGTCTTCCGGGCGAATCTCCTTGGGTTCTTCGTCTTCTTCTACTGGTGTAGGGCCTCCCATGAATATTCCGATCTTCATGATCAGGTCGTCATTCTTCTCCACTAATACTTTGATTTCCTCCATATAATCTTCACGTGTAGCCTTGAGTTCTTCTTCCAGCTCCGTGATTCTTGTCCTCGCCTTCTTCAGATCTATCATGTCTGCGCACATCTAGTTTTCCTGACGTCGAATGTGCTGGTTTAACTCCTGGATAAAAGCTGCGATTGATCTATCCTTCTTGGTGCTGATCATCTCCCAGTGCTCATCTCGGTGCCCACAAATCTGGTAGATAGTATCCTTGAGATCATTGCGGTAAACTTCTCCAATACGTCCCATGGCGATGTGAGATGCCATGCTCTTTCCTAGACTCCAGGTTGGTGCATCAAAGGAAAACTCTATGGGCTCAGTGACAGGCATGAACGTCCTTCCTGGAATTTGAACTTGAATCATCGAGCGCTCCTCTTCAGGTAAAGTGGTGTTGTAGGTTCCGGTGAAACTTGGTACTCCGATGTTCAGGTACTTAGTGACTTCCTTCAGGTGGCGTCCAAAGAGTGTATCTTCATCCGGTTGTGTAAACTTGTTCCTTGCGTCCGCCATCCTAAAAGGGTAGAAAAGATGAGGAGTCAGAAATGAGGAGAGTGAGTAGTGATCTAGGGCTTTAGCTTAGTGGTCGTGTCCTACAGTCAGCGTGTGCTCTCATACCATATTGTAGCGACCAGACCTCAACCAGTCTGATCTCTGTGCATCAGTGTCATCCCTGGATCAGTAATGCTGACACGCACATTATTTGAAGGATTTGTAACAAAGTAGCAATCACGCACTTATTACATCGAATGTCTCAAAAGAGAACTTATAGCAATAAATATGGCTTAAGGCCATCTAATAACGATAACAGCGGAAGGCTTGGAAGATAAGCGAGTCCATCAACTCCAATGGCATCACTGAGTATAGAACCATGACATAAAGGCACCTTACTCGTCGTCTGAAAAGTCTGCAACATGAACGTTGCAGCCCGAAAACGGGTCAGCACAGGGAATATGCTGGCAAAGTAACACATAGAGAGTAATGAAAGAATAAAGCAATACTACATGCATATATGGCTGGTGGAAAGCTCTATGGTTACAGTTTTTGCATAAAGCCAATTTTTCCCTACTGCAAAGGAATAAATTTTATTTAACTATCATGGTAGTTGTTAAACATTGAGAAGATAGACGTCCTCTCAATCCCAATTAAGCATCATCTTTAAAACCCAACAATATTAATTAGAGTAACATGATGAGATTCACATGATAATCCAAGTACTAGATACTCAAGACGTCCATAACCGGGGACATGGCTAACCATGATTAGTTTATACACTCTGCATAGGTTTGCGCACTTTTCCCCACAAGACTCGATCTCCTCCGTTGGGATTCTCGCACTACATGATGTTTGAGAAACAGATGACCGAGACATAGTCTTTCATAAGCGCTAGCACCGTACGATCGGGTAGACCGTACCAACCTACATCTGCTAGTCTACCACTATAAGAGTTCGCACAACTTAGTCAACTATGCTAGAGCCCATAGTAGCTTGTGGCTGCACACGGAAGTTTCTAGTATGAATAATCTCGTGATCCCTTTGAGCCTGGGTGGCGGTCCATAAAGAAAACAGGCAATCGCTGGAATACCCTGGTGCCTCAATCCACCCAGATGTGTGTTTAAGTTGCCACCTTAGGTAAACCATTAATTTAACAATCTCACATCTGTCATGGATACACTCACCCAATCCACGTCTACTAGCATATCATGGCAGTATAAGCAAACGTAGAAGTAACTCCCAAGGTTTGATAATAAAACAGGAAATAGGTACTACCTCATCTACTCCCCAAACCCACAATTTAATTAGATCCTAACCATGCATTGTTTGAGGATTGATCTAATGCAATAAAAACTGGGTAGTAAAGAGATATGATCAAAGTGTTACTTGCCTTGCTGATGATCCGTGAAACCTAGAGATTCAAAGTAGCAAGCGGCGCACTCCGGGTACTCTACCGCAAACAAACAAGCATTCAATAAGTACTCATCTAATGTACAGGTAAAACTCAAATAAGAGATCTAACCAGAAAAGTTCAACTTAAGAACTCCGGTTTGCAAAAAGAACCAAATCGAACGAAACAACGAAAGTCAAACGACGAAAGAAACAAGCTTCGTTTACTAATCTGGATCTAGGTCAAATTTTACAGAAGCAAAATCTTGTTTGAGTTGGTTAAACGGAAAGAGGGTTTCGAGACGAAACTCCACGCGCTTGAATTGCCTGATTCCGATAAACGAGCGAAAAGTTATACTAGAACGAAAATCGGATTAGAAATCGCGATAAAAAAACGACGAACGTTCGTTTTCTGGAACTAAACGGTGAACGCGTTCGTTAAAACGAACGAACGAGCGAACGCTCGCTAAATAAACTAAACTGGAAAAAAACCGATCTAAATAAAAAAACGGATCTAAGAAAACCAAACGGAAAACCGAACGGTTTTCTGGAGGAAAACCGCTGGCGGCGGGGCAGCAGTCAACCTCGGCGGGCGGCGGCTCCGGCGAGGCGGCGGGGTCAGCGGGTGGCGGCGGGTCGGGCAGCGGCGTCGGCGACGGCGGCGGCACGTGGTGGCGGCGGCTCGGGCTAGGGTTAGGGTTGCGCGGCGCGGCTCGGTTGGGCTGCGGGCTCGGGGCGGCGCCTTATAAAGGCCCGGCCGGACGGAGTCCTGGCCGAACACGGCCCAAAGTCGGTTCGCGCGATTTTTTTAAATAATTACGCGCAGAAAAACAAATAAAAGAGATACTAAATGGACTCCAAAAATCCCGAAATAAAATTTCCCGGACTTCTAAAATCAAGCCGGACAAGATGAACATTTATTTGGGGCCTAAATGCAATTTTGAAAAACGTGCATTTTTCCTAAATAAAGTAAAATAGCGAGAAAACTCTGATTTTTTGATTTTATTATTAAATCCTCAATATTTCTTTATTTTGGGAAAGTCATTTTATTCCATCTCTCATATTTTTATAATAGAAATAATTGAAGATAAAATAAATAAAATCAAATGATCCTATTTTCAAAATTTGAGAAAACTCAAATATGAAAATAACGAAATCCCCAACTCTCTCCGAGGGTCCTTGAGTTGCGTAGAATTTCTTAGGATCAAACCCACAAGCAAATAAAATATGGTATGCAGTGATGATCTAATGTATAACATTTCAAATTGAAAATTTGGGATGTTACAATATTGCTCGGTATATCGAAGAATGTGATGTTTGTCGTCGCGTCAAAGTAGAACATCAGAAACCGGCTGGACTTCTACAACCGCTTCCAATTCCTGAATGGAAGTGGGATAAGATTCAGATGGACTTCGTCACTGGCCTTCCCAAGTCTCAGAAAGGTAACGATGCTATCTTTGTCGTCATCGACCAATTCTCGAAGGTTGCTCACTTTCTGCCAGTCAAGGAGACCATCACTGCTAGTCAATTAGCAAACTTGTATATCTCCCGAATTGTGTCACTCCACGACATTTCGAAGGAGATCAGTTCAGACCGCGGCAGTTTATTCACTTTGAAGTTCTGGGATAGTTTCCAAGAGGCAATGGGAACTCATATTACCTGGAGCACTGCTTATCATCCCCAATCCCAAGGCCAAGTCGAGCGAGTCAATCAAATTCTTGAAGACATGCTTCGAGCTTGTGTTATTTCTTTCGGCAAGAAGTGGGAAGTATCTCTCCCTTATGCGGAGTTCTCTTATAACAACAGCTATCAAGCCAGCTTGAAGATGGCACCCTTTGAAGTGCTTTATGGACGTAAGTGCCGAACCCCTCTGAATTGGTCAGAAACTGGGGAACAAACACTCATTGGTCCAGACATTATTCAACAAGCTGAAGAGCAGGTTCACATTGTCCAGGATAATCTCAAGGCGGCCCAGTCCCGCCAGCAGAGCAACTATGACCGAAAACACTGGGTTCAACTTATCAACCTGGTGAACAAGCTTATCTGCGCGTCACTCCTTTGAGAGGCACTCATCGGTTCGGAGTCAAGGGCAAGCTAGCTCCGCGCTACATTGGTCCTTTCCGCATTCTGGCCCATCGTGGACTGGTGGCTTATCAATTGGAGTTGCCACCTCAGTTCTCTTACATCCATGACGTTTTCCACGTGTCGCAATTTCATCGTTGCTTCAAGGATCCGGAACGTGAAGTGGATCCGGAACTGATTGAAGTGCAAGATGATCTCACATACAAGGAGCATCCGATCTGCATTCTTGAAGAAGCTGAACGTCGAACATGCCAGAAGGTTACCAAGTTCCTCAAAGTGCAATGGTCAAATCATTCTAAAGATGAAGCCACTTGGGAACACGAGGATAACCTCCGTGCTGAATACCCCGATTTGTTCCCTTCTACCTCTTAATTCTTGGGATGAGAATTTCTTTTAGAGGAGGAGAGTTGTAACACCCCAGTGTAATGATGCTACAGTAACCCCTGGGGTTAAGTTAATCATTTTGCTAAATAAGTGTTTGATCATCATTGTCTCCTCTCTCAAAAAAATTCCAGTTGAATTCATTTTCAAATTATGAGTGAAATTCAAAATGCTCAGACATGAAAACTAAAATGTTCATCATGTGGAAAGTATTCTTCTGGTAATATTGGTGGTGAACTAGCATTTTTGCAAAATGCCTAAGTGGCCTAAAATAGCTAAAACAGAAAAGCTTTAAAAAAAGGAAAAGGGAGAGAGAGAAGGCCCCGGACTCCCCCTGGGCCTCGGCCCACCCCCCCACCCGAGCCAGCCCACCTAACCCCCCACGGCCCAACTCCCTGCACCGGTTGCCTCCCCCTCCTTCCTGTTCCTCGGACTCGGCCGCTACAGGGCGCTCCCACCCACGGTCGGCGCCGCACCACCTCGTCGGCGACGCGGGAGAGGACAAGGCCGCCCCGAGGCCTCGGCCTCCACCCATCTCTCCCACTTGCTCCCTCTCTCTGCCTCCCCCTCTCCCGACCAGATCCCCTCTCGAGCTCTCTCCCTCTTGTCCGAGCGCCATCGCCGTTGCGTCTTCTTCATCTCTGCGGCCACCGTGCCTTCGACACGTCCTGGCCGTGCTCGTCAGCATCGCCGTGGACTCCCTCATCTTCTGGAGCCGCTGGAAAGAGTCGAGGAGCTCTGCATCGCCGACCACGTCGTCGTCTTCCTTAGGTCGCCGGTGATCCCCTTCTTCCTCGACGATGTTCTGGTGCTCCCAAGCATTCACAGGGCCACCGTGTGCCTGCTAGGTGAGCCTCCGCGTCGCTCCCTTCCCTCTCTCTCACGCTCTAGTGCACTCCGTCGCCGTCCCCGCGGAGGTGAACTCCGCCGCCCGCCATGGCCGCCGCCTGCGCGTCGTGCGCGCTCCCAAGCCCCAGCGCAAGTCACGGGCGTGCTCCAGGACGCGCGCAACACCCAGTCGCAGCCCCAACCGCACCCCTAGGCCGCTCCTACCACATTTCGAACGAGGCCCGAACACCACCACCGCCACGGCTTGTCACCGGCGCCGTCTCCGGCCGCCCCTGGCCCGGCTACCACCCCAGTTCGATGCGGCTCATCGTCCTTGACCGAACGCACCCCCCGCGCATCAAACGGACGACGGGGGACAATCCCGCGTGTCGCCGCCGCCTCCTATGGTCGTCGGCATTGGTCCGGCCGCCGTGCTGACCTGGCACAGACGTGGCCCTGTGGGGCCCACCCAAGTGAGGCTGCCAATGGGCCCCGGCGCCCCAGTTGACCATGTTGACTCTGGTCAACGCAGTTACTGTGCATGACCTATGGGCCCCATCTGCTAATTAGGCTAACTAAACGTTTTTATAAATGTTAGACTAATTAGTCAGTAACATGTGGGGCCCAACTGCTAATTAACCCATGTTCAATTAAAATAACCCACTGTTAGCCCTCTGTCTATGACATGTAGGACCCACTGGTCAGGTTTGACCTGGTTAGCGTGTCTGTTGATTGCTGACGTCATCAACACGTCATGCTGACGTCATATTCTCTTTTCTGTTATTTTAATAATTCCAGAATATTGCTTTAATCTTTGAAAAATCATAGAAAATAAACTGTATCTCTGATGAAAATGTTTTCTATATGAAAGTTGCTCAGAAAAATCCAACGAATCCAAATGCGCAGTCCATTCACCTATCACATGCCCCTAGCATGCTGAACATGGAACTGTCCCCACTCTTTCATCTGTCCGGAATCCGCCTAACGTCGGGAATTCATCCTCGGATGTTTATCCCCTCCGCCTGCAACGTGTAGTATTACGTTAGGGCAACCCTAGCTTTGCCTATCGTCATGTTATGCCTTGTGATGCATTGTTTGCTCTGTATTTACTGTTTCTTCCCCCTCTTCTCTCCCGTAGACCCTGAGACCGATGTTGCCCCTGTGATCGACTACGTCGATAACGACCCCTCCTTGCCAGAGCAACCAGGCAAGCAAACCCCCCTTGAGCATTCCGATATCGCCCATTTCTTTCCCCCCTCATGCTTGCATTAGAGCTGCTACTGCTTTCTGTATGATCCTACTCTGATGCATAGCCTGTTGTTGTTACATGCTTTCATACCTTACCTTCTTATCCTATACTGCTTAGTATAGGTTGGTTAGTGATCCATCAGTGACCCCCACCTTGTCCCAGTTGCCTCGCTTTATGTTCGATGACTCGATCAATGTGATCGACTTCCAGGCCCCGGCACCGCACATCACCCCCCTAGTGTACAACTCTGCAGAGTTACCATCGAGTGCCAATGGTGGAACCTCTTACGTCACTCCTGATGAGATCTCTGTAGTGTAACTATTTAGTCATGGTCATCGAGGGTGATTTCCTCCTTAACCACTTTCGATATGGCTCTGTCGTGCAACCCCTCAAGTGTGAACCTCGAGGGTGGATCCTCTTACGTCCACCTTGATGATTACATCGAGTGTAATTCACCGGGGGTGATTCCTTGGGTTTTCCCCTTGGTGTTAGACACACAGTTACTATGGTTACTATGACTTTACACTGAACCATGTTACTAAAGACGGGTCGGCCCTGAGGGGTACTCGCGCGAGCTTAATAGCGAGTGATGTGGAGTCGGGTTAACCTGGAAGGTGCCCGCGAGATACTTACGAGGCATGGTCGGGCATTCTTAGCCCTTGCCGCAAGTACTCGAGACGGGGCGACGGGGTCACATCTTTCGTGAGTCTGTGCTTGTTACCGTGCGTTCCTAATCCACTACGATTTGGATATTTGATCCGAGGGGCCTCTGGCCTAATAGCACTAACCATCACGTGGGCATTGTATGGGTGTTCTGTGTCGTATGCATCAGCCGAAGCTTAATAGACGTCAGCGACTGAGCGGGGCGCGCCGGGTTGGACTGGTAAGCTCCTGCCTTTTTAAGGATGTAGCTAGGTCTGCTCACCGGCCGCCCACGAAACATGCAAGAGTTCCCAGGGCGATGGTCCATGACCCCTGGGGGCATAGGTTTAGTCCGGCATGCTGACCTCTCTATTAAGCCTAGGTCGGGTTGCGGCGTATTGTTTGGCCGAGGCCGGGCATGACCCAGGAAAGTGTGTCCGGCCGGAGTTAATCGAGCGTGGTGGGTAAGTTGGTGCACCCCTGCAGGGAAGAAAACATCTATCGATAGCCTGTCCTACGGTAACGGACACTTGGAGTTGTATCCCGATCGATACAACTAGAACTTTATACTTGTGATGAGAACAGGATGGTGATGAGAATTGGATTGTGATGACACTTGGATAGTATGGCTCTGGGATTGCTTTCTCGCTGGGAGTCGAGAATGGATATCTGGACGAGGTTTATAACACTACTACTTTACGTTATGGTGATCTGTACTCTTCTATATGCTGCAAGATGCTTGAAGATGCTAGTATTCGATAGGCTAGGCTTTCCCCTTCCCTTCTGGCATTATGCAGTTTAATCCACAGATACAACCCATTCCTTTGATATAGATGCATACTTAGTTTAGATATGATGTAACTCTTGTGAGTACTTTGGATGAGTACTCACGGTTGCTTTGCTACTTCTTTTTCCCCGATACCCGATTGTTGCGACCAAATGACGGATCCCAGGAGCCAGACGATGCCACTGATGACTACTACTACCCGGAGGATGCCTACTACTACGTGAAGACCACAGACGACTAGGAGTAGTTAGGAGGCTCCCAGGCAGGAGGCCTTGCCTTTTCGATCGTTGTTGCTTTTGTGCTAGCCTTCTTAAGGCAAACTTGTCTAACTTATGTCTGTGCTCAGATATTGTTGCTTCCGCTGACTCTTGTGTATTCGAGCTTATGTATTCGAGCCCTCGAGGCCCCTGGCTTGTAATATAAAGCTTATATTATTTTAATTTGTGTCTAGAGTTGTGTTGTGATATCTTCCCGTGAGTCCTTGATCTTGATCGTACACATTTGCGTGTATGATTAGTGTACGATTGAATCGAGGGCGTCACAATATCATATTGCTTGAGTTTATCCCTCTACATCATGTCATCTTGCCTAATGCATTACTCTGTTCTTATGAACTTAATACTCTAGATGCATGCAGGATATCGGTCGATGTGTAGAGTAATAGTAGTATATGCAGAATCGTTTCAGTCTACTTGTCGCGGACATGATGCCTATATACATGATCATGCCTAGATATTCTCATAATTATGCACTTTTCTATCAATTGCTCGACAGTAATTTGTTCACCCACCGTAATACTTATGCTATCTTGAGAGAAGCCACTAGTGAAACCTATGGCCCCCGAGTCATCCTCCTTTATATTAATCTCCCGTCGACAAGCTATTTCTGGCACCGTTTATTTTGCAATCTTTACTTTCAATCTATATCATAAAAATACCAATAATAATAATAATAATATTATTATTATTATCTCTATCAGATCTCACTCTCGTAAGTGACCGTGAAGGGATTGACAACCCCTTTATCACGTTGGTTGCGAGGTTGTTATTTGTTTGTGTAGGCACGAGGGACTTGCGTGTAGTATCCTACTGGATTGATACCTTGGTTCTCAAAAACCGAGGGAAATACTTATGCCACTTTGCTGCATCACCCTTTCCTCTTCAAGGGAAAACCAACGTAGTGCTCAAGAGGTAGCAAGAAGGATTTCTGGTGCCGTTGCCTGGGAGATCTACACACAAGTCAAGACATACCAAGTACCCATGACAAACTCTTATCCCTCACATTACATTATTTGCCATTTTCCTCTTGTTTTCCTCCCCTCCACTTCACCCTTGCCGTTTTATTCGCCTTTTCCATTCCCCTTCTCTTTTCTAGTTCATCTCTTTTTCGCTTGCTTCTTGTGTGCTTGTGTGTTGGGTTGTTTGTCACGATGGCTCAAGATAATACTAAATTGTCTGACTTTTCCAATGCCAACAATAATGATTTTATTAGCACTCCGATTGCCCCTCTTACTGATGCTGAATCTTGTGAGATTAATACTGCTTTGCTGAATCTTGTCATGATAGATCCGTTTTCCGCATTCCTAGTGAAGATGCCGCTACCCATCTGAATAGATTCGTTGATTTGTGTGATATGAAAAAGAAGAAATATGTGGATAATGATATTGTTATATTGAAGCTATTCCCGTTTTCACTTAGAGATCGTGCTAAAACTTGGTTTTCGTCTTTGCCTAAAAACTGTATCGATTCATGGAATAAGTGCAAAGATACTTTTATCTCTAATTATTTTCCTCCCACTAAGATCATCTCCCTTAGAAACGATATCATGAATTTTAAGCAACTTTATTATGAACATGTTGCACAAGCATGGGAGAGGATGAAATTAATGATACGTAATTGCCCTACACATGGTTTGAATCTTTGGATGTTTATACAAAATTTTTATGCCGGATTGAATTTTGCATCTAGAAATCTTTTAGATTCGGCCGTGCGAGGCACTTTTATGGAAATCAGTTTAGGAGGTGCTACTAAACTCCTAGATAATATTATGGTTAATTATTCTCAGTGGCACACTGAAAGATCTGCTAGTAAAAAGGTGCATGCTATAGAAGAAATCAATGTTTTGAGTGGAAAGATGGATGAACTTATGAAACTGTTTGCTAATAAGAGTGTTTCATCTAATCCTAATGATATGCCTTTGTCTACTTTGATTGAGAATAATAATGAATCTATGGATGCGAATTTTATTGGTAGGAACAATTTTGGTAATAACGTGTATAGAGGTAATTTTAATCCTAGGCCGTTTCCTAGTAATTCCTCTAATAATTATGGTAATTCCTACAACAATTCTTATGGAAATTATAATAAGATTCCATCTAATTTTGAATCTAATATTAAAGAATTTATTAGTTCGCAAAAGAGTTTCAATGCTTTGATTGAAGAAAAACTGTCTAAGATTGATGAGTTGGCTAGGAAAGTGGATAGAATTTCTCTTGATGTTGATTCTTTGAAACTTAGATCTATTCCACCTAAGCATGATATCAATGAGTCTCTCAAAGCTATGCGAATTTCCATTGATGAGTGCAAAGAAAGAACCGCTAGGATGCGTGCTAAAAAAGATTGCTTTGTGAAAGCGTGTTCTTCTAGTTTTAATGATAATAAGGATGAAGATCTAAAAGTGATTGATGTGTCCATTATTAAATCTTTGTTTTGTAATATGAATCTCGATAATGATGGGACTGGAGATGAGTCAACTTTAGTTAAAAGGCGTCCCAATGATTTGGAGTTTTTAGATGTTGATGCAAAAATTGCTAAAAGTGGGATTGACGAGGTCAAAACTTTAAATAGCAATGAACCCACTATTTTGGATTTCAAGGAATTTAATTATGATAATTGTTCTTTAATAGATTGTATTTCCTTGTTGCAATCCGTGCTAAATTCTCCACATGCTTAGAATCAAAATAAAGCTTTTACTAAACATATCATTGATGCTTTAATGCAATCTTATGAAGAAAAGCTTGAATTGGAAGTTTCTATCCCTAGCAAACTTCATCATGAGTGGGAACCTACTATTAAAATTAAAATTAAAGATCATGAATGCTATGCTTTATGTGATTTGGGTGCTAGCGTTTCCACGATTCCAAAAACTTTGTGTGATGTGTTAGGTTTCTGTGAATTTGATGATTGTCCTTTAAATTTGCACCTCGCGGATTCCACTATTAAGAAACCTATGGAAAGAATTAATGATGCTCTTATTATTACAAATAGGAATTATGTGCCCGTGGATTTCATTGTTCTTGATATAGATTGTAATCCTACATGTCCCATTATTCTTGGTAGGCCTTTCCTTAGAACGATTGGTGCAATTATTGATATGAAGGAAGGGAATATTAGATTCCAATTTCCATTAAGGAAAGGCATGGAACACTTTCCTAGAAATAAAATTAAATTAACTTATGAATCTATTATGAGAGCCACTTATGGATTTCATACAAAAGATGATAATACCTAGATTTATTCTTGCTTTTATGCCTAGCTAGGGGCGTTAAATGATGGCGCTTGTTGGGAGGCAACCCAATTTTATTTTTGTTCCTTGCTTTTTGGTCCTGTTTAGTAATAAATAATTCATCTAGCCTCTGTTTATATGTGGTTTTATGCTTTTAATTAGTGTTTGTGCCAAGTAGAACCTTTGCGAAGACTTGGGGAAATTCTTTGCGATCTTGCTGTAAAAAAAAGAAACTTTAGCGCTCACGAGATTTGCTGCCATTTTTTACTGGAGAGTGCGATTAGGTTGATTCTTTTTGAAGATGATTAATAGATAAATTCCTCACGTCCAGAAATTTATTTTAGAATTTTTGGGGTTACATAAGTATTCGAAACCTACATATCACTACACACTATTCTGTTTTTGACAGATTCTGTTTTTCGTGTGTTGTTTGCTTATTTTGATGAATTTATGGCTAGTATCGGAGGTTATGAACCATAGATAAGTTGGAATACATTAGGTTTAACACCCAAATAAATAAATAATTAGATCATTACAGTACCTTAAGTGGTGGTTTGTTTTCTTATACTAACGGAGCTCATGAGATTTTCTATTTAAGTTTTGTGTTGTGAAGTTTTCAAGTTTTGGGTAAATTTGATGGATTATGGAACAAGGAGTGGCAAGAGCCTAAGATTGGGGATGCCCAAGGCACCCCAAGGTAAAATTCAAGGACAACCAAAAGCCTAATCTTGGGGATGCCCCGGAAGGCATCCCCTGTTTCGTCTTCTTCTATCGGTAACTTTACTTGAGGCTATATTTTTATTCACCACATGATATGTGTTTTGCTTGGAGCGTCTTGTATGATTTGAGTCTTTGATTTTTAGTTTACCACAATCATCCTTTTTGTACACACCTTTTGAGAGAGACACACTTGAATTGGAATTTATTAGAATACTCTATGTGCTTCACTTATATCTTTTGAGCTAGATGATTTTGCTCTAGTGCTTCACTTATATCTTTTAGAGCACAGTGGTGGTTTTATTTTATAGAAATTATTGATCTCTAATGCTTCACTTATATTATTTTGAGAGTCCTTTAGAACATCATGGTAATTTTCTTTGGTTATGAAACTAGTCCTAATATGATAGGCATCCAAGATGGGTATAATAAAAACTATCATAGAAAGTGCATTGAATACTATGAGAAGTTTGATACTTGATAATTGTTTTGAGATATAAAGGTGGTGATATTAGAGTGTGATAGTTGAGTAATTGTGAATTTGAGAAATACTTGTGTTGAAGATTGCAAGTCCCGTAGCATGCACGTATGGCAACCGTTGTGTAACAAATTTGAAACATGAGGTGTTCTTTGATTGTCTTCCTTATGAGTGGCGGTCGGGGACGAGCGATGGTCTTTTCCTACCAATCTATCCCCCTAGGATCATGCATGTAGTGCTTGGTTTTTGATGACTTGTAGATTTTTGCAATAAGTATGTGAGTTCTTTAGGACTAATGTTGAGTCCATGGATTATACACACTCTCACCCTTCCATCATTGCTAGCCTCTTCGGTACCGTGCATTGCCCTTTCTCACCTTGAGAGTTGGTGCAAACTTCGCCGGTGCATCCAAACCCCGTGATATAATACTCTCTATCACACATAAACCTCCTTATATCTTCCTCAAAACAGCCACCATACCTACCTACTATGACATTTCCATAGCCATTCCGAGATATATTGCCATGCTACTTTCCACCGTTTCATTTATGACACGCTTCATCATTGTCATATTGCTTTGCATGATCATGTAGTTGACATCGTATTTGTGGCAAAACCACCATGCATAATTTATCATACATGTCACTCTTGATTCATTGCCCTTCCCAGTACACTGCCGGAAGCATTCATATAGAGTCATATTTTGTTCTAGTTTCTAGTTGTAATCATTGAGTTGTAAATAAATAGAAGTGTGATGAACATCATTAATAGAGCATTGTCCCAAAAAAAAAGAGAAAGGCCAAAAAAAGAAAGGCCCCCATAAAAGAAAAGAAAAGAAATAAAAGGGGCAATGCCACTATCCTTTTTTCTACACTTGTGCTTCAAAGTAGCACCATGATCTTTATGATAGAGAGTCTCTTGTTTTGTCACTTTCATATCCTAGTGGGAATTTTTCATTATAGAACCTGGCTTGTATACTCCAACAATGGGCTTCCTCAAATGCCCTAGGTCTTCGTGAGCAAGCAAGTTGGATGCACGCCCACTTAGTTTCTTTTGTTGAGCTTTCATACATTTATAGCTCTAGTGCATCCGTTGCATGGAAATACCTACTCCTTGCATTGACATCAATTGATGGGCATCTCCCTATCCCATTGATTAGCCTCGTCGATGTGAGACTTTCTCCTTTTTTGTCTTCTCCACATAACCCCCTATCATTATTCTATTCCACCCATAGTGCTATATCCATGGCTCACGCTCATGTATTGCGTGAAAGTTGAAAAAAGTTTGAGATTACTAAAGTATGAAACAATTGCTTGGCTTCTCATCGGGGTTGTGCATGATGAGAGCATTCTTGTGTGACGAAAATGGAGCATGACCAAACTATATGATTTTGTAGGGATGAACTTTCTTTTGCCATGTTATTTTGAGAAGACATGATTGCTTAGTTAGTATGCTTGAAGTATTATTATTTTTATGTCAATATTAAACTTTTGTATTGAATCTCTCGGATCTGAATATTCATGCCACAATAAAGAAAATTACATTGAGAATTATGCTAGGTAGCATTCCACATCAAAAATTCTGTTTTTATCATTTACCTACTCGAGGACGAGCATGAATTATGCTTAGGGATGCTTGATACGTCTCCAACGTATCTATATTTTTTTGTTCCATGCTATTATATTATCTATTTTGGATGTTAATGGGATTATTTATACACTTTTATATTATTTTTGGGACTAACCTACTAACCCAAGGCCTAGTGCAAATTGCTATTTTTCTGCCTATTTCAGTGTTTTGCAGAAAAGGAATATCAAACGGAATAAAACCTTTAGGAGAGTTATTTTTGGAACAAACGTGATCCACGGGACTTGGAGTGGACGTCAATAAACTAACGAGGAGGCCACGAGGCAGGGAGCGCGCCTACCCCCTGGGCGCGCCCTCCACCCTCGTGGGCCCCTCGTGGCTCCACCGACCTACTTCTTCCTCCTATATATATATCCATATACCCCGAAAACATGCAGGAGCACCACGAAACCCTATTTCCACCTCCGCAACCTTCTGTAGCCAAGAGATCCCATCTTGGGGCCTTTTCTGGAGCTCCGTCGGAGGGGGAATCGATCACAGAGGGCCTCTACATCAACTCCATGGCCTCTTCGATGATGTGTGAGTAGTTTACCTCAGACCTTTGGGTCCATAGTTATTAGCTAGATGGCTTCTTCTCTCTCTTTGGATCTCAACACAATGTTCTCCTCGATCTTCTTGGAGATCTATTTGATGTAATTCTTTTTGCGGTGTGTTTGTCGAGATCCGATGAATTTTGGGTTTATGATCAAGTTTATCTATGAACAATATTTGATTCTTCTCTGAAATAATTTATGTATGATTGGTTATCTTTGCAAGTCTCTTCAAATTATCGGTTTGGTTTGGCCTACTAGATTGATCTTTATTGCAATGGGAGAAGTGCTTAGCTTTGGGTTCAATCTTGTGGTGTCCTTTCCAAGTGATAGCAGGGGCAACAAGACACGTATTGTATTGTTGCCATCGAGGATAAAAAGATGGTGTTTATATCATATTGTTTGAGGTTATCCCTCTACATCATGTCATCTTGCCTAATGCATTACTCTGTTCTTATGAACTTAATACTCTAGATGCATGCTGGATAGCGGTTGATGTGTGGAGTAATAGTAGTAGATGCAGAAGCATTTCGGTCTACTTGTCGCGGACGTGATGCCTATATACATGATCATGCCTACATATTCTCATAATTATGCACTTTTCTATCAATTGCTCGACAGTAATTTGTTCATCCACCGTAATACTTATGCTATCTTCAGAGAAGCCACTAGTGAAATCTATGGCCCCCGGGTCTATTCTCCTTTATATTAATCTCACATCAACAAGCTATTTCTGGCACCGTTTATTTTTCAATCTTTACTTTCAATCTATATCATAAAGTACCAAAAATATTTATCTTATTATTATTATCTCTATCAGATCTCACTCTCGTAAGTGACCGTGAAGGGATTGACAACCCCTTTATCGCATTGGTTGCGAGGTTCTTATTTGTTTGTGTAGGTACGAGGGAGTTGCGTGTAGTCCCCTACTGGATTGATACCTTGGTTCTCAAAAACTGAGGGAAATACTTACGCTACTTTGCTGCATCACCCTTTCCCCTTCAAGGGAAAACCAAAGCAGTGCACAAGAGGTAGCACCCTTGTCCAATTTGGTTTGGGCAGGGGGGAGGCGTGCGCCACCACGTGGCCCTTCTTACCTCTCTCCACTAAAGCCCAATAAGGCCCATTAACTTCCCCCGGCGAATTCCCGTAACTCTCCGGTACTCCGAAAAATACCCGAATCACTTGGAACCATTCTGATGTCCGAATATAGCCTTCCAATATATCGATCTTTACCTCTCGACCATTTCAAGACTCCTCGTCATGTTCGTGATCTCATCCGGGACTCCGAACGAACTTCGGTCATCAAATCACATAACTCATAATATAAATCGTCATTGAACATTAAGCGTGCGGACCCTATGGGTTTGAGAACTATTAGACGTGAATGAGACACATCTCTGGTCAATAACCAATAGCGAAACCTAGATGCTCATATTGGCTCCTACATATTCTACGAAGATCTTTATCGGTCAAACCACATAACAACATATGTTGTTCCCTTTGTCATCGGTATGTTACTTGACCGAGATTCGATCGTCGGTATCATCATACCTAGTTCAATCTCGTTACCGGCAAGTCTCTTTACTCGTTCCGCAATGCATCATCCCATAACTAACTCATTAGTCACATTACTTGCAAAGCTCATAGTGATGTGCATTGAGAGGGCCCATAGATACTTCTCCGATACACGGAGTGACAAATCCTAATCTCGATCTATGCCAAGTCAACAAACACCATCGGAGACACCTGTAGAGCATCTTTATAATCACCCAATTATGTTGTGACGTTTGATCGCACACAAGGTGTTCCTCTGGTATTCGGGAGTTGCATAATCTTATAGTCAGAGGAACATGTATAAATCATGAAGAAAGCAATAGCAATAAAAATAAACGATCATAATGCTAAGCTAACGGATGGGTCTTGTCCATCACATCATTCTGCTAATGATGTGCTCCTGTTCATCAAATGACAACACATGTCTATGGTTAGGAAACTTAACCATCTTTGATTAACGAGCTAGTTAAGTAGAGGCATACTAGGGACACTCTGTTTTGTCTATGTACTCACACATGTACTAAGTTTCCGGTTAATACAATTATAGCATGAATAATAAACATTTATCATGATATAAGGAAATATAAATAACAACTTTATTATTGCCTATAGGGCATATTTCCTTCAGTATCCACTATGTTCTGAGATTGATGTTGCTATGACTTTGCCATGCTTAATGCTTGTCACTTTGGGCCCGGGTGCCATGATTTCAGATCCGAACCGTTTATGCTATCACCATCATATCCATGTTCTAGATCCAATCTTGAAAGTTATAGTCACCTACTACGTGTTATGACCCGGCAACCCTGGAGTGACAATAGTCGGGACCACTCCCGATGATGACTGTAGTTTGAGGAGTTCAAGTATTCATCGTGTGCTAATGCTTTGTTCCGGTTCTCTATTAAAAGGAGACCTTAATATTGTTGGGGAATGTAGCATGCAATTTCAAAATTTTCCTACGACCATGCAAGATCTATCTAGGAGATGCATAGCAACGAGAGGGAGAGAGTGTGTCCATGCACCCTCATAGACCGAAAGCAGAAGCGTTAGGTTAACGTGGTTGATGTAGTCGAACGTCTTCGCGATCCAACTGATCAAGTATCGAATGTACGGCACCTCCGAGTTCAGGACACGTTCAGCTTGATGACGTCCCTCGAACTCTTGATCCAGCAAAGTTTCGAGGGAGAGTTTCGTCAGCACGACGGTGTGGTGACGGTGATGGTGATGTGATCCGCGCAGGGCTTGGCCTAAGCACTACAACAATATGACCGGAGGAGTAAACTGTGGAGGGGGGCAACGCACACGGCTAAGAAACAATTGTTGTTGTTTTGGGGTGCCCCCTTCCCCCGTATATAAAGGAGGAGGGGAGGAGGCTGGCCCTAGGGGCACGCCCAAGTGGGGGAAAACCGACTAGGACTCCCAATCCTAGTAGGCCCCCCTTTCTTTTCTTTCGGCGGGGGAAAAGGGAAGGAGAGGGAGAAGGAAAGGGGGCCGCGCCCCTCCCCTTTGTCCAATTCGGACTCCATTGGGGGGGCACCCCTTGCGAGCTCCCCTCTCTCTCCCCTATGGCCCATGTAGGCCCATTACTTCCTCGGGGGTTTCAGGTAACCTCCCGGTACTCCGAAAAATACCTGAACCACTCCGAAACCATTCTGGTGTCCGAATACCATCATCCAATATATCAATATTTACCTCTCGACCATTTCGAGATTCCTCGTCATGTCCATGATCTCATACGAGACTCCAAACAATCTTTGGTCACCAAAACACATAACTCATAATACAAATCGTCATCGAACGTTAAGCGTGCGGACCCTACGGGTTCGAGAACTATGTAGACAAGATCGAGACAAATCTCCGGTCAATAACCAATAGCGGAACCTGGATGCTCATATTGGTTCCTACATATTCTATGAAGATCTTTATCGGTCAAACCGTAATAACAACATACGTTATTCCCTTTGTCATCGGTATGTTACTTGCGTGAGACTCGATCGTCGGTATCTTCATACCTAGTTTAATCTCGTTACCGGCAAGTCTCTTTACTCATTTCGTAATGCATCATCCCACAACAAACTCATTAGTCACATTGCTTGCAAGGCTTATCATGATGTGCATTACTGAGAGGGCCCAAAGATACCTCTCCGATACTCGGAGTGACAAATCCTAATCTCGATCTATGCCAACCCAACAAACACCTTCGGAGATACCTTTAGAGTGATACGTCTCCGTCGTATCTACTTTTCCAAACACTTTTGCCCTTGTTTTGGACTCTAACTTGCATGATTTGAATGGAGCTAACCCGGACTGACGCTGTTTTCAGCAGAATTGCCATGGTGTTATTTATGTGCAGAAACAAAAATTCTCGGAATGACCTGAAACTTCACGGAACATCTTTTAGAGAATAATAAAAAATCCTTGCAAAAGATGAAGACCAGGGGGCCCACACCCTAGCCATGAGGGTGGGGGGCGCGCCTACCCCATAGGGCGTGCCCCCTACCTCGTGGGCCCCCTGGAGCTCCTCCGACCTCAACTCCAACTCTATATATTTGGTTTCAGAGAGAAAAAAAATCAGTGAGAAGGATTCATTGCGTTTTACGATACGGAGCCGCCGCCAAGCCCTAAAACCTCTCAGGAGGGCTGATCTGGAGTCAGTTCGGGGCTCCGGAGAGGGGAATCCATCGCCATCGTCATCATCAACCTTCCTCCATCACCAATTTCATGATGCTCACCGCCGTGTGTGAGTAATTCCATTGTAGGCTTGCTGGACGGTGATGGGTTGGATGAGATTTATCATGTAATCGAGTTAGTTTTGTTAGGGTTTGATTCCTAGTATCCACTATATTCTGAGATTGATGTTGCTATGACTTTGCTATGCTTAATGCTTGTCACTAGGGCCCGAGTGCCATGATTTCAGATCTAAACCTATTATGTTTTCATCAATATATGAGTGTTCTTGATCCTATCTTGCAAGTCTATAGTCACCTATTATGTGTTATGATCCATTAACCTTGAAGTGACAATAATCAGGATACTTACCAGCGATGACCGTAGTTTGAGGAGTTCATGTATTCACTATGTGTTAATGCTTTGGTCCGGTACTCTATTAAAAGGAGGCCTTAATATCCCTTAGTTTCCATTAGGACCCCGCTGCCACGGGAGGGTAGGACAAAACATGTCATGCAAGTTCTTTTCCATAAGCACGTATGACTATATTTGGAATACATGCCTACATTACATTGATGAATTGGAGCTAGTTCTGTGTCACCCTAGGTTATGACTGTTACATGATGAACCGCATCCGGCATAATTCTCTATCATTGATCCATTGCCTACGAGCTTTCCATATATTGTTCTTCGCTTATTTACTTTTCCATTGCTATTGTTACAATCACTACAAAATACCAAAAACATTACTTTTGCTATCGTTACCTTTTTGCTATAATTACCACTACTATCATATTACTTTGCTACTAAACACTTTGCTGCAGATACTAAGTTTCCAGGTGTGGTTGAATTGACAACTCAGCTGCTAATACTTGAGAATATTCTTTGGCTCCCCTTGTGTCGAATCAATAAATTTGGGTTGAATACTCTACCCTCGAAAACTGTTGCGATCCCCTATACTTGCGGGTTACTAAGACTATTTTCGGGCACCGTTGCCGGGGAGAATAGCTCTATTCTTTGAGTCACTTGGTATTTATATCTGCTTATCATTATGAAGAACTTGAGAGATCCAAAAACCAAGATTTATCCCTCAACTACGAGGGGAGGTAAGGAACTGCCATCTAGCTCTGCACTTGATTCACCTTCTGTTTTGAGTAAGCTTGCGACACCTAAACCTGCTTCTGCTATTCGTTCTGATATGTCGCATGTTATTGATGATGCCACTTCTGCTATGCATGATACTTATGATGAAACTACTTCTATGCTTGATACCACTATGCCATTTGGTGAATTTCTTGATGAACAACTTGCTAGGGTTAGAGAGAATGAAAATATTGAAACTGATAATATTGATGAAAGTGATGATGAAGACTCTCCCCTTAATGAAAATGAATCACCTGTTATTCCTGAGGGTTATGTTTTTGAAAAAGATGCCACTCTAGCTATTTTAGCTTGCAACGATAGATACGAGCTCAAGAGGCTATTTGCTAAATGGAAGCAACAATCTCTTAATGCTAGAATCAAACCTGACCCTGATTTTGCTACTTCACCTATCTGTGTTACTGATAAGGATTATGCATTGTCTGTTGATCCTGATATAATTACTTCGGTTGAATCTGATCCTTTTCATGGCTTTGAATCTGAAACTGTTGTGGCACATCTTACTAAATTAAATGATATAGCCATCGTGTTCACTAATGACGAGAGAACTCGCTACTTTTATTTCCTTAAAATATTTCCGTTCTCATTAAAGGGTGATGCTAAGATATGGTTTAATTCTCTTGATCCTGGTTGTGTGCGTAGTCCCCAGGATATGATTTATTACTTCTCTGCTAAATATTTCCCTGCTCATAAGAAACAAGCTGCTTTAAGGGATATATATAATTTTGTGCAAATTGAAGAAGAGAGTCTCCCACAAGCTTGGGGGAGGCTTCTCCAATTACTTAATGCTTTGCCTGATCATCCTCTTAAGAAAAATGAAATACTTGATATCTTTTATAATGGACTAACCGATGCTTCCAGAGATTACCTGGATAGTTGTGCTGGTTCTGTTTTCAGGGAAAGAACACCGGATGAAGCTGAAATTCTATTGAATACTATGTTGACAAATGAAAATAATTGGACACTTCCTAAGCCAGCTCCTGAGCCTATTCCTAAACCAACTCCGAAGAAGAGGGGTATCCTATTTCTCAGTCCTGAAGATATGCAAGAGGCAAAGAAATTGTGACACCCCCGATTTAATCGTACACTAATCATACACGCAAACGTGTACGATCAAGATCAGGGACTCACGGGAAGATATCACAACACAACTCTACAATTAAAATAAGTCATACAAGCATCATATTACAAGCCAGGGGCCTCGAGGGCTCGAATACAAGAGCTCGATCATAGACGAGTCAGCGGAAGCAACAATATCTGAGTACAGACATAAGTTAAACAAGTTTGCCTTAAGAAGGCTAGCACAACTGGGATACAGATCGAAAGAGACGCAGGCCTCCTGCCTGGGATCCTCCTAACTACTCCTGGTCGTCGTCAGCGGGCATCACGTAGTAGTAGGCACCTCCGGTGCAGTAGGAGTCATCGTCGAAGGTGGCGTCTGGCTCCTGGGCTCCAACATATGGTTGCGACAACCAGGTAGAAGGGATAGGGGAAAAGAGGGAGAAAGAAACCGTGAGTACTCATCCAAAGTACTCGCAAGCAAGGAGCTATACTACATATGTATGCATTGGTATCAAATGGAATAAGGGTATCATATGTGGACTGAACTGCAGAAAGCCAGAATAAGAGGGGGATAGCTAGTCTTATCGAAGACTACGCTTCTGGCAGCCTCCGTCTTGCAGCATGTAGAAGGGAGTAGATTGCAGTCCTCCAAGTATCATCGCATAGCAATAATCCTACCCAGCGATCCCCTCCTCGTATCCCTGAGAGAGAGCGACCACCGGTTGTATCTGGCACTTGGAAGGGTGTGTTTTATTAAGTATCCGGTTCTAGTTGTCATAAGGTCAAGGTACAACTCCAAATCGTCCTGTTACCGAAGATCACGGCTATTCGAATAGATTAACTTCCCTGCAGGGGTGCACCACATACCCCAACACGCTCGATCCCATTTGGCCGGACACACTTTCCTGGGTCATGCCCGGCCTCGGAAGATCAACACGTCGCAGCCCCACCTAGACCAACAGAGAGGTCAGCACGCCGGTCTAAACCTAAGCGCCCAGGGGTCTGGGCCCATCGCCCTTAGCACACCTGCACGTTGCGTGGGCGGCCGGAAGCAGACCTAGCCTAGTGGCGTTCCAGTCCAATCCAGCGCGCGCCGCTCCGTCGCTGACGTCAAGAAGGCTTCGGCTGATACCACGACGCCGGGATACCCATAACTACTCCCGCGTAGATGGTTAGTGCGTATAGACCAAATGGCCAGACTCAGATCAAATACCCAGATCTCGTTAAGCGTGTTAAGTATCCGTGAACGTCGACCAGGGCCAGGCCCACCTCTCTCCTAGGTGGTCGGAACCTGCCCTGCCGCTCCGCCTCAAAGATCCACTCGCGGGTGCTCCTACGAGCCGACCCGTCTTTAGTCACCACATGTATCATGTATAAAGTATATAGTATATACCCGTGATCAACTCCCGAGTGATCACGGCCCGATAGTATAGCATGGCAGACGGACAAGGATGTAGGGCCACTGATGATAAACTAGCATCCTATACTAAGCATTAGGATTGCAGGTAAAGGTAACAGCAGTAGTAGCAAGGACAGGCTATGCATCAGTATAGGATTAACGGGAAGCAGTAACATGCTACACTACTCTAATGCAAACAGTATAGAGAAGAGTAGGCGATATCTGGTGATCAAAGGGGGGGCTTGCCTGGTTGCTCTGGCAAGAGAGAGGGGTCGTCAACAGCGTAGTCGGTCGGGGCCCCAGCAGCGACGTCGGTCTCGTGGTCTACCGGAGAGAAGGGGGGAAGAAACAATAAATATTTAAGCAAACAGATGCATAGCGATGCATGACATGTCAAGTTACGGCGTTAGAGGTGCCCCAACGCGGTAGTAGGTGATACCGGTGAAGGGGGATAACATCCGGGAAAGTATCCCCGGTGTTCCGCGTTTTCGGACCGGTGAAATAGAGGGGGAAAGTTGCATGTTCGCTATGCTAGGGATGCGTGGCGGATAAACGGGCTACGTATCCGAATTCGCCTCGTCGTTCTGAGCAACTTTCATGTACAAAGTTTTTCCATACGAGCTACGGTTTATTTTATATTAATTTTAAAAGATTTAAATCATTTTTTAGGATTTATTTATTTAATTTAATCAACATTATCCAGAATAGTGCCTGCTGACATCAGCATGACGTCAGCAGTCAACTGACGTGTGGGTCCCGATCATCATACTCTGTTTTAATTAACTAATAGTTAATTAGGTTAATTAGTGATTAGGTTAATCTAATTATAATTAATTAACTTAATTAATTCCTTAATTAATTAATTAATTATTATTATTATTATTATTTTAAAATTCTTTTCTTCTCTTTTTTTTAATTAAAACGTTCTGGGGCCGGGCCCCACATGTCAGTGGCCCAAGGGGCCACAGCGATTCGGGCGCGCGGGTTACGGGCACAGGCACCCAGCCCGATTGGCAAATGCCCAGATGGGCAGGGGGGCGCCGGCCACGGGCACGGCAAGCCCGGCCGCCTGGGACGACAGCGGCAGCGGCGAGGGTGGCCGGAATGGGGCGGCGCCGACGATGCTGGGCAGCGGGGGGGTGCGGCAGAGGTAGCAGCTGCCGCAGCAGTGGCGGGCGATGCGAAGGCAGGCGGGCGCGACGGCCGCTGCGGTCGTGCGCGCACGGGGAGGAGGAAAGTGGGGGCGCGTGCGGGCTTGAGGGCACGCCGGCGCGGCAACGCAGCGGGGGGGAGAGGCGGGAGGTGGGGCACGGTGTGCTGCGGTGGTCGAAGCTGACGGGCACAGCGGAACGTGTGTGCAAAGGCCGCAGCCAGGGGGTGCGCCCCGGCGCGGGCGAGCGAGAGGGGAGGCACGGGGCTGTGCGGGGGCGCGTGCGGGAGCAGAGCTCCAGGCGGGGGGGGGGGGCGGAGCCATGGGGCTCGTCCGACCTGAGACGAGGCGGGCGCGAGCGTGCGGCGGAGAGGGGAGAGGAGGCCGAGGGCCTCACCGGGGTGCGTAGGGTCTGGGGAGCGGGGGTTGAGGAGGAAGACGGCGACGACGCCGTAGAGGAGCAGTCCGGTGAGGGGGGGGTCCGGCGACGGGGAGGTCGAGGCGGAGGCGCGGTCCAGGCGGCGACGGGTGCGCGGGGAGAGGGCGAGGGGATCGGGATTCCCCGATCCAGATCCAGCGGGGGGGGGGGAGGAGTGGTGCGAGTGGGGGGTGGGGTAAGCTAGGGTTCGATCGTGGGGGGGGGGGATAAGGGAGGCGTGGGGGGGGGGGCGGTTGGGCCTGCGGCCGAAAGGGCCGGCCTGCTGGGCCGGGGCCCAGTGGGGGGGGGCCCTCTCTCCCCTTTTTTTTTTTTGTTTCCTGTTTTCCTTTTTTTTTTTTCTCTTCTGTTTTAAAGCATTTTAAACCATTTAGGCATTTTATAAAAATGTGTTTGCTTTATTATAATTACCCTGGCATTTAACTGCTCACTCCGAACATTTTAGTTTAATATTCTGAAACTTTTGCCGTTTGACATTAATTTGAATTTGAATTTGACGCGGTTTCGAATTAACCCGAGATTAGTAACAGTAACCGCAGATGACATGGCATCATTAGGAGAGTTTTACTGTAGCTAGATTACCCGGGCGTTACAGAAATCTATGAAAGAAAAGGGTATTAAAGCTTAAGATGTTAAGAATTTACCTCCTAATGAAGAAATACATGGTCTTAATTTACCGCCTGTTGAAGAAACATATGATTTTAATCCATTAATTACCCATTGAAGAAATCCATGGTCTTGATAACCCGACACAGGTAGTAAAGGTAAATTCTCTCTATAGATATGATAAAGCTGAAATTCCGTTTACTAAATTTGCTAGCCCATGCTTAGATGAGTTTGATAAATTTATGGCTAAGCAAGAAGACTTCAATGCCTATTTTGGTAGAGAATTAAAATGCAGTGCTGGTATGCTTGAACACTTGGGTGATTATATGGCTAATGTCAAAGGTGAACTTAAACTTATTTGTAAACATGCTTCTATGGTTACTACTCAAGTAGAACAAGTACTTAAAGCTCAAAATGATTTTCTCAATAAATTGAATACTAAGAATAACGATAATGCTGTTAGAGTTATGACTAGAGGTGGTAGAATGACTCAGGAACCTCTGTATCCCGAAGGCCACCCTAAGAGAATTGAGCAAGATTCTTAGAGAAATAATATAGATGCACCCAGTCCTTCTAAAAGGAAGAAAAAGAAAAATGATAGGACTTTGCATGCTTCTAGTGAACCTATTACTGAAATACTTGAGAATCCAAATGATATTTCTATTTCTGATGCCGAAACACAATCTGGTAATGAACCTGAAACTAGTGATAATGTTAATGATAATGTTCATGATGATGCTCAACCTAGTAATGATAATGATATAGAAATTGAACCTGCTATTGATCTTGATAACCCACAATCAAAGAATCAATGTTATGATAAGAAAGACTTTGTTGCTTGGAAACATGGTAAAGAAAGAGAACCATGGGTTCAGAAACCCATGCCTTTTCCCCCCAAACCATCCAAGAAAAAGGATGATGAGGATTTTGAGCGCTTTGCTGAAATGATTAGACCTATCTTTTTGCGTATGCGATTAACTGATATGCTTAAAATGAATCCTTATGCTAAGTATATGAAAAAATTGTTACTAATAAAAGAAAGATACCAGAAGCTGAAATTTCCACCATGCTTGCTAATTATACTTTTAAGAGTGGAATACCAAAGAAACTTGGAGATCCAGGAGTACCCACTATACCATGCTCCATTAAATGAAATTATGTTAAAACTGCTTTATGTGATCTTGGAGCCGGTGTTAGTGTTATGCCTCTCTCTTTATATCGTAGACTTGATTTGAATAATTTGACACCTACTGAAATATCTTTGCAAATGGCTAATAAATCAACTGCTATACCTGTCGGTATTTGTGAGGATGTGCCTGCTGTAGTTGCAAACGTCACTATTTTAACGGACTTTGTTATTCTTGATATTCCCGAGGACGATAGTATGTCTATTATTCTTGGAAGACCCTTTTTGAATACTGCAGGGGCTGTTATTGATTGCACTAAAGGCAATGTCACTTTTCATGTTAATGGTAATGAGCATACGGTACACTTTCCGAGGAAACAACTTCAAGTTCATAGTATCAACTCTATTGGAAAATTTTCATCGATTATATTTGGAGGTTTTGAATTTCCTCTTTCTACTGTCAAGAAGAAATATGATATTCTTATTATTGGGGATGTGCATATCCCCATTGAGGTAACATAGTGTTATTCGAAATTTCTCCGATTCCATGTTATTCAGAATGAGTTCGTTAACAAGACTTGATCAACCTTGTTAGTGAATTCCTTTTGATGAGCATGAGATGGATGAAACTAGAAGGCACAACTCTCTGTACCCTCCTTTTACTTTCTGTTATTTATATTAAATAAAATAAAAATACGTATTTTTTGTCTGTTATCTGATTATCCGTGCAATATAAAAATACCCCGAAAATAAAAGTTCTCCAAATGCCCTGAAATTTAAATATGATTTTTTTTCTAGAATATTTGAGAATATTTGGCACTGAGAACACAACACGGGCGTCATCCACCTGGCCACGATGGTGGAGGGTGCGCCCCCTGCCTCGTGGGCCCACGGTGGACCTCCTCCACTTATTCCTGCACCCACACACTTCTTCTTCCTCCCACAAACACGAATATCCAGTTCATACCCGAGTCCAAGCTCATTTTGCAGCCATTTTCGATCTCCTTGCTCAAAGCACCTCTCACAAAACTGCTTGGGGGGATTGTTCCTTGGTATGTGACTCCTCCATTGGTCCAATTAGTTTTTGTTCTAGTGCTTTATTCATTGCAAATTTATGCTGCCTAGGTGACCATGTTCTTGAGCTTGCATGTCAAATTTATATGGTTCCAAGTAGTTTTGATGCATGATATAGGCTCTAGGCACTTGTAGGAGTAGTTGCTATCAATATTATTGAGCTTTGTTCACTTTTATTTTGAAGTTACTAAAAATTTCAGAAATTTTCCAGAGGAAGAAATATGTTTAGGAAAATGTAACAAGGTGGCTCTTCAAGGAAACAAGAGCCCAGGCTTGCAATGCATGATGCTGATGAAGAGCCACCAAGAGACGCTCCAGTACGTCCTTGTGAATGGCCTTCGGAAAACTTTATGGATCGAGCGGGGATTAAGGAAGAATTTAACACATATTTGCGTAGCGCTGATCTTGTGAGCTTCGAGGAAGAAAAATGCCGTCAGTACCACTATCTCACTAGTTCCTTTGTGAGGAGGTTTGAATTTTCATCTTCACGTAATTCTCCAACTGTCCTGTTTGATCTTTATGAAAATTCTTACACTATAGACTTAGAGGATTTTACCATTGCTTGCAAACTTCTACAATGGGGTAGTATCAGGGATCCTCGCAAATATGAATTTAGAGATTTTCTTGCTAGTATAACTGTGGGGGAATCTACAGATATAACACAAGCTACCATAAGGAGCATTCATTTTCCTGCTATACATTATTTTGCTCTCTTCATAGGTAAATGCATTAATGGTAAAGATGAGGCATGCCACATGTGTGTCCCTGACCTCAGTATTCTTAGGAGTGCTATGTTAGGAGACAAATCTTATAATTTGGGAGCCATTGTTGCACGTAGGTTGCATCTCAATAGATTTAATGGAGATCTCTTTGGTGGAATTTATGCAACCTGCTTAGCTGATTTTCTTGGTGTAACTATATGTAATGATGATTGTCGGTGTCAAAACCAGCAGATCTCGGGTAGGGGGTCCCGAACTGTGCGTCTAAGGCGGATGGTAACAGGAGGTAGGGGACACGATCTTTTACCCAGGTTCAGTCCCTCTTGATGGAGGTAAAACCCTACGTCCTGCTTGATTAATATTGATGATATGGGTAGTACAAGAGTAGATCTACCACGAGATCAGAGAGGCTAAACCCTAGAAGCTAGCCTATGGTATGATTGTACGTTGTAGTTGTTGTGTCCTACGGACTAAAACCCTCTGGTTTATATAGACACCAGAGAGGGTTAGGGTTACACAAGGTCGGTTACAAAGGAGGAGATATCCATATCTGTACTGCCTAGCTTGCCTTCCACGCCAAGTAGAGTCCCATCCAGACACGAGACAAAGTCTTCAATCTTGTATCTTCATAGTCTAACAGTCCGGCCAAAGGATATAGTCCGGCTGTCTGGAGACCCCCTAATACAGGACTCCCTCAGTAGCCCCTAAACCAAGCTTCAATGACGATGAGTCCGGCGCGCAGTATTGTCTTCGGCATTGCAAGGTGGGTTCCTCCTCCGAATACACCACAGAAGAATTTGAATACAAGGATAGTGTCCGACCCTGCAAAATAAGTTCCACATACCACCGTAGAGAGAATAATATTTTCGCAAATCTAATTTGCTGACTTGTTTTGGCAGCATGACGTTATGTCATGGCCCGGTGATTATTCGAACCGTTTTCTTTAACTAGCCCCGCACATAACGCGAGGCAGTTTTTTGACACGTCTTGTCAAAGTAGAGATCATATCCCCTTATTACGGGATTCTCATCAATACGGGCGTGGGTAACCCAACCGTGTCTAGGACTCCTAGATTATAGGCAAGTCCCAAACGGCTATGAAGAGGACGCTTGATATCCACCCTCTTTATAAAGGGACAAGGCTTTTACTTTTTCCCTCCCGTGCTCAATCGAATCCTTCCCCTGCCTCGAGTTCTAACACCCAAAGCCCAGGTCAGGTGCTCCGAACCTTCAATCATGTCCGGATCTAGCCTTCAAGGCCGATGGATGCCCTCCTCCGTTACGGAAGAAGACATCAAGAAGTTGAGGGAGGCCAGATACCTAACCGCCGAGGTTTCGCATCGGCTGCCTGCCCGAGGGCAGGTCGTCCCTACTCCTGAACCCAACGAAGATGTCGTGTTCATCTCCCACTTCCTCCGAGGTCTAGGCCTCACTCTGGATCCCTTCATAAGGGGTTTGATGTTTTACTACGGGCTAGACTTCCACGATCTAGCCCCGGACTCCTTTCTTCACATCTCGGCATTTATTATCGCGTGTGCGGCCTTCCTCCGTGTCACCCCTCACTTCGGCCTGTGACTCAAGACTTTTGACGTGAAGCCGAAGACAACCGAGGGACAACACGCAACGTGCGGAGGAGCATTAATAAGCAAGATTGCAGGAGCTCCGTGGCCCAAAGGATCCTTTCCAGAGGTGTCCGGATTATGGCAACAGGAGTGATTTTACGTCACAGCTCCCAGAAGTGCCAAGTGGGTGGCTGCCCCTTCTTTCCGCTCGGACCCTCCACCACAAGTGATGTCATGGATTAGCAGAGGCTGAGCTAGGGTCCCGCCAAGGACGTGCCTGTACTGCAAAGCCGCATCCAAAATCTCTTCGAATGAGATTTCAGTTTGATTATGGTAATGCAAGTCATGCTGGTTCAACGAATCCAGCCATGCAAACGCCGGCCCCTCCGTATGTGGGAGTTCAACCCAGAAGGGCAGCGGGCTATTCAGAATTTCCTCGGCCTGACGCACGAGGAGATGTACAAATCATTCTTCGGACCCCAAATAGAGTGTCCGGATACTACCGAGGATGTGGGCCTGAGCAGCAACCGAACCGCCGACCAAGTAAGCAATCCTTTAGCCAAACACACCGTCTATTATTTACCATGACGTCATTCTGAGAAGTCGCTCTTTGACCAGGACTGGCTAACAAAGGCGAAGATGATTCGGTGTTCGGCCCCCCTTCCTGAGGGTTTGGAGAATCTGGTACTGGAAAAGATGCTCGAGCTAGCACCCTGCCCGGAGCCCTCAAAGGAAGATAAAGGGGGGGAATAATGAGGTCGAGAGCAGGACCCCATCGCTACCAATTCCAACCGAGGGAATGAGCACCTCCATGAAGGAGGATAACCAAGGAGAAGAATCCGACCTTCTCTCGCTTCGGGGAAGGAAGAGGACTGCCTCTGAGGATCCGGAAACCGAGGCTTCCAAACAGGAGAGAAATCCCCACTAGAGGGTCCTGCCTTGGAGGGTGCTTTTGCCGCACAAAGTCTGCGTGAGGATCAGCCCTCCAACGAGCTGTAAGTAATTAGAAAGTACTTCAATGGCGAAGATATATTATCTTACCTCTGAGGAAAATAACTGAAGTATTTATCTTGCAGTTCGGATCTTAGCCCTTCTCAGCAGAGCTCATCTTCGGGGGATCTTCTTCCGGAGATGATGGAGAGCGAAACGCCTCCCCCGGACTCCTCCGCTCAAGAAGCGGGCGACCTTGAAGTGTCGTCATGGAGGGCCTCTCCGGATCTGGTGAGGACAGAAGATAATCCTATAGTCACCCGAAGTCCTCAGCGTCCGGCTCTTGAAGAGAGCAAACAAAAGAATCCGGCACCGTCTGGTATGCGGTCGGACATACTGAGGGAGCTGTTGGAGCGAGCAGCCATCTCAGAGGAACACCGTACGTTAATGGGTATGGTGATGGAAAGAATTTCGTCCGCCGAAAGCGGATTGCATGAAGCTTTTATGAGTCTATTGACGGGCTTTGAGGTACATGAAATGATATACTTTTTGATAGTATCGCACATGTTAGGTGTGCCCTGTGTAGATAGTAGCCCCTGAGACTCTGGTTGTCGTCGAGAACGGCGGCGAACAAAGGATCGTAGTCCCAGGCAATAACCATACCGCTTTAATGTGCAGGTAATGGGAGCTCCGGTGGCTAGCTGGACTCATGAGTTTGCCGAACTAAAGCGGCAACTAGATGCGCCAGACGCCGACATCGAGCTTGTTAACAGGCGGCTTGACGAGTCACAGGGTAAGTAATGTTTTCCTGGTGAATGTCACATAATAAGAGCAGCATGATGCCAGTATCTTTAATATGTTGTGACTGCAGACGGAGCTGCCACCGTGGAGACCCTTCGGGCGAAACTTGACCGAGCCAAGGAACAAGCAAGAGTTAGTAATGCGGCTGTGTTGAAGGCAGCCAAAGAGTTAAGAGCCGAGAAGGCCGCACATTGTGAAAGCAAAGAGAATATGGCCAAGATGGCCATAGAACTAAAAGACACTGCCGACCGTTGCCAGTTCCTTGAAAAAGAGAACCGAGTGAAGGCAGCAGACCTTGAAAAGGCCACGATGGTGACCAGAGACACTCGCTTTGCTATGAGGGCGAAGAAGGAGGAGCTGCACGAAGCTGGGAATATTGCGGCTGGGAAGCCCTTTCTGTTGGAAATATGCCCTAGAGGCAATAATAAAAGCATTATTATTATATTTCTTTGTTCATGATAATTGTCTTTATTCATGCTATAACTGTATTATCCGGAAATCGTAATACACGTGTGAATACATAGACCATAATATGTCCCTAGTAAGCCTCTAGTTGACTAGCTCGTTGATCAACAGATAGTCATGATTTCCTGGCTATGGACATTGGATGTCATTGATAACGGGATCACATCATTAGGAGAATGATGTGATGGACAAGACCCAATCCTAAGCATAGCACAAAGATCGTGTAGTTCGTTTGCTAGAGCTTTTCCAATGTCAAGTATCTTTTCCTTTGACCATGAGATCGTGTAACTCCCGGATACCGTAGGAGTGATTTGGGTGTATCAAACGTCACAACATAACTGGGTGACTATAAAGGTGCACTACAGGTATCTCCGAAAGTGTCTGTTGGGTTGACACGGATCGAGACTGGGATTTGTCACTCCATATAACGGAGAGGTATCACTGGGCCCACTCGGTAATGCATCATCATTATGAGCTCAAGGTGACCAAGTGGTTGATCACGGGATCATGCGTTACAGTACGAGTAAAGTGACTTGCCGGTAACGAGATTGAACAAGGTATTGGGATACCGACGATCGAGTCTCGGGCAAGTAACATACCGATTGACAAAGGGAATTGTATACGGGGTTGATTAATCCTCGACATCGTGGTTCATCCGATGAGATCATCGTGGAGCATGTGGGAGCCATCATGGGTATCCAGATCCCGCTGTTGGTTATTGACCGGAGAGTCGTCTCGGTCATGTCTGCTTGTCTCCCGAACCCGTAGGGTCTACACACTTAAGGTTCGGTGACGCTAGGGTTATGAAGATATGTATATGCAGTAATCCGAATGTTGTTCGGAGTCCCGGATGAGATCCCGGACGTCACGAGGAGTTCCGGAATGGTCCGGAGGTAAAGAATTATATATAGGAAGTGCTATTTCAGCCATCGGGACAAGTTTCGGGGTTATCGGTATTGTACCGGGACCACCGGAGGGGTCCCGGGGGCCCACCGGGTGGGGCCACCTGTCCCGGGGGGCCACATGGGCTGTAGGGGGTGCGCCTTGGCCTACATGGGCCAAGGGCATCAGCCCTACTAGGCCCATGCGCCTAGGGTTTCCACCAAGGAGGAGTCCAAGTGGTGGAAGGCACCCCGAGGTGCCTTGGGGGGGAGGGAAACCCTCCCCTGGCCGCCGCACCTAGGAGATCAGATCTCCTAGGCTGCGCACCACCCCCCCTTGGCCCTCCTATATATAGTGGGGGAGAGGAGGGACTTCATACCTCAGCCTTTGGTGCTTCCTCTCTCCCCGTTACGTCTCTCTCTCGTAGTATAGGCGAAGCCCTGCTACTGTGACGCCCTGCATCCACCACCACGCCGTCGTGCTGCTGGATCTTCATCAACCTCTCTTCCCCCCTTGCTGGATCAAGAAAGGAGGAGACATCATCCGTTCCGTACGTGTGTTGAACGCGGAGGCATCGTCCGTTCGGTGCTAAGATCATCGGTGATTTGAATCACGTCGTGTTCGACTACATCATCCCCGTTCTTTGAACGCTTCCGCTCGCGATCTACAAGGTACGTAGATGCATCTAATCACTCGTTTCTAGATGAACTCATAGATGGATCTTGGTGAAACCGTAGGAAAATTTTTGTTTTCTGCAACGTTCCCCAACAGTGGCATCATGAGCTAGGTCTATGCGTAGTTCTCTTGCACGAGTAGAACACAAAGTCGTTGTGGGCGTTGATTTTGTTCAATATGCTTGCCGTTACTAGTCTTATCTTGATTCGGCGGCATCGTGGGATGAAGCGGCCCGGACCGACCTTACACGTACTCTTATGTGAGACAGGTTCCACCGACTGACATGCACTAGTTGCATAAGGTGGCTAGCGGGAGTCTGTCTCTCCTACTTTAGTCGGATCGGATTCGATGAAAAGGGTCCTTATGAAGGGTAAATAGCAATTGGCATATCACGTTGTGGTCTTTGCGTAGGTAAGAAACGCTCTTGCTAGAAACCCATAGCAGCCACGTAAAACATGCAAACAACAATTAGAGAACGTCTAACTTGTTTTTGCAGGGTATGCTATGTGATGTGATATGGCCCAAGTTGTGATGAATGATGAATGATCTATATGTGATGTATGAGATGTTCATGCTATTGTAATAGGAATCACAACTTACATGTCGATGAGTATGACGGTGACAGGATGATCATGGAGCCCCAAGATGGAGATCAAAGGAGCTATGTGATATTGGCCATATCATGTCACTATTATTATTTGATTGCATGTGATGTTTATCATGTTTTGCATCTTGTTTGCTTAGAACGACGGTAGTAAATAAGATGATCCCTCATAATAATTTCAAGAAAGTGTTCCCCCTAACTGTGCACCGTTGCTATAGTTCGTCGTTTCGAAGCACCACGTGATGATCGGGTGTGATAGATCCTTACGTTCACATACAACGGGTGTAAGACATATTTACACACGCAATACACTTAGGTTGACTTGACGAGCCTAGCATGTGCATAGACATGGCCTCGGAACACAGAAGACCGAAAGGTCGAGCATGAGTCGTATAGAAGATACGATCAACATGAAGATGTTCACCGACGTTGACTAGTCCGTGTCACGTGATGATCGGACATGGCCTAGCCAACTCGGATCATGTTATACTTAGATGACTAGAAGAGGGATGTCTATCTAAGTGGGAGTTCATTAATAATTTGATTAGATGAACTTAATTATCATGAACTTAGTCTAAAACTTTACAATATGTCTTGTAGATCAAATGGCCAACGTTGTATTCAATTTCAACGCGTTCCTAGAGAAAACCAAGCTGAAAGACGATGGCAGCAACTATACGGACTGGGTCCGGAACCTGAGGATCATCCTCATAGCTGCCAAGAAAGGTTATGTCCTACAAGCACCGCTAGGTGATCCACCCGTCCCACAGAACCAAGACGCTATGAACGCTTGGCAGACACGTACTGATGACTACTCCCTTGTTCAGTGCGGCATGCTTTACAGCTTAGAACCGGGGCTCCAAAAGCGTTTTGAGAGACATGGAGCATATGAGATGTTCGAAGAGCTGAAAATGGTTTTCCAAGCTCATGCCCGGGTCGAGAGATATGAAGTCTCCGACAAATTCTTCAGCTGTAAGATGGAGGAAAATAGTTCTGTCAGTGAGCACATACTCACTATGTCTGGGTTACATAACCGCTTGACTCAGCTGGGAGTTAATCTCCAGGATGACGCGGTCATTGACAGAATCCTCCAATCGCTTCCACCAAGCTACAAGAGCTTTGTGATGAACTTCAATATGCAGGGGATGGAAAAGACCATTCCTGAAGTATTTGCAATGCTGAAATCAGCAGAGGTAGAAGTCAAGAAGGAACATCAAGTGTTGATGGTCAATAAAACCACTAAGTTCAAGAAGGGCAAGGGTAAAAAGAACTTTGAGAAGGACGGCAAGGAAGTTGCCGCGCCCGGCAAGCAAGCTGCTGGGAAGAAGAAGTCAAAGTATGGACCCAAGCCTGAGACGGAGTGCTTTTATTGCAAAGGGAAGGGTCACTGGAAGCGGAACTGCCCCAAATACTTAGCGGACAAGAAGGCCGGCAAAACAAAAGGTATATGTGATATACATGTAATTGATGTGTACCTTACCAGTACTCGAAGTAACTCCTGGGTATTTGATACCGGTGCCGTTGCTCATATTTGTAACTCACAGCAGGAGCTGCAGAATAAACAGAGACTGGTAAAGGACGAGGTGACGATGCGCGTCGGGAATGGTTCCAAGGTTGATGTGATCGCCGTCGGCACGCTACCTCTACATTTACCTACGGGATTAGTTATAAACCTCAATAATTGTTATTTCATGCCAAGTTTGAGCATGAACATTGTATCGGGATCTCGTTTAATACGAGATGGCTACTCATTTAAATCCGAGAATAATGGTTGTTCTATTTATATGAGAGATATGTTTTATGGTCATGCTCCGATGGTCAATGGTTTATTCTTAATGAATCTCGAACGTAATATTACACATATTCATAGTGTGAATACCAAAAGATGTAAAGTTGATAACGATAGTCCCACATACTTGTGGCACTGCCGCCTTGGTCACATAGGTGTCAAACGCATGAAGAAGCTCCATGCAGATGGACTTTTGGAGTCTCTTGATTATGAATCATTTGACACGTGCGAACCATGCCTCATGGGTAAAATGACCAAGACTCCGTTCTCAGGAACAATGGAGCGAGCAACCAACTTATTGGAAATCATACATACTGATGTGTGCGGTCCAATGAGTGTTGAGGCTCGCGGTGGCTATCGTTATGTTCTCACCCTCACTGATGACTTAAGTAGATATGGGTATGTCTACTTAATGAAACACAAGTCTGAAACCTTTGAAAAGTTCAAGGAATTTCAGAGTGAAGTTGAGAATCAACGTGACAGGAAAATCAAGTTTCTACGATCAGATCGTGGAGGAGAATACTTGAGTCACGAATTTGGCACACACTTAAGAAAATGTGGAATAGTTTCACAACTCACGCCGCCTGGAACACCTCAACATAATGGTGTGTCCGAACGTCTTAATCGCACTCTATTAGATATGGTGCGATCTATGATGTCTCTTACCGACTTACCGCTATCTTTTTGGGGCTATGCTTTAGAGACTGCCGCATTCACTTTAAATAGGGCTCTGTCGAAATCCGTTGAGACGACACCGTTTGAATTATGGCTTGGGAAGAAACCTAAGCTGTTGTTTCTAAAAGTTTGGGGATGCGATGCTTATGTCAGGAAACTTAAACCTGAAAAGCTCGAACCCAAATCGGAAAAATGCGTCTTCATAGGATACCCTAAAGAAACCATTGGGTATATCTTCTACCTCAGATCCGAAGGCAAGTTCTTTGTTGCCAAGAATGGATCCTTTCTAGAGAAAGAGTTTCTCTCGAAAGAAGTAAGTGGGAGGAAAGTAGAACTTGATGAAGTATTGCCTTTTGAACCGGAAAATGGCGCAACTCAAGAAAATGTTCCTGAGGCGCCTGCACCGACTAGAGAGGAAGTTATTGATGATGATCAAGATACTTCTGATCAAGCTCCTACTGAAATTCGAAGGTCCACAAGGACACATTCCGCACCAGAGTGGTACGGCAACCCTGTCTTGGAAATCATGTTGTTAGACAACAATGAACCTTCGAACTATGAAGAAGCGATGGCAGGCCCGGATTCCGACAAATGGCTAGAAGCCATGAAATCCGAGATAAGATCCATGTATGAAAACGAAGTATGGACTTTGACTTACTTTCCCGTTGAACGGCGAGCCATAGAAAATAAATGGATCTTCAAGAAGAAGACAGACGCGGATGGTAATGTGACCATCTATAAAGCTAGGCTTGTCACTAAGGGTTATCGACAAGTTCAAGGGGTTGACTACGATGAGAATTTCTCACCGGTAGAGAAGCTGAAGTCCGTCCGAATCATGTTAGCAATTGCCGCATTCTACGATTATGAGATATGGCAAATGGACGTCAAAACGGCATTCCTTAATGGTTTCCTTAAGGAAGAGTTGTATATGATGCAGCCAGAAGGTTTTGTCGATCCTAAGAATGCTGACAAGGTGTGCAAGCTCCAAGGCTCGATTTATGGGCTGGTGCAAGCATCTCGGAGTTGGAACATTCGCTTTGATGAGATGATCAAAGCGTTTGGGTTTACGCAGACTTATGGAGAAGCCTGCGTTTACAAGAAAGTGAGTGGGAGCTCTGTAGCATTTCTCATATTATATGTAGATGACATACTTTTGATGGGAAATGATATAGAACTCTTGGACAGCATCAAGGCCTACTTGAATAAGAGTTTTTCAATGAAGGACCTTGGAGAATCTGCTTATATATTAGGCATCAAGATCTATAGGGATAGATCAAGACGCCTCATAGGTCTTTCACAAAGCACATACCTTGATAAGATTTTGAAGAAGTTCAAAATGGATCAGTCCAAGAAAGGGTTCTTGCCTGTTTTGCAAGGTGTGAGATTGAGCTCAGCTCAATGCCCGACCACGGCAGAAGAGATAGAAGAGATGAGTATCATCCCCTATGCCTCAGCCATAGGTTCTATTATGTATGCCATGCTGTGTACCAGACCTGATGTAAACCTTGCCGTAAGTTTGGTAGGAAGGTACCAAAGTAATCCAGGCAAGGAACACTGGACAGCGGTCAAGAATATCCTGAAGTACCTGAAAAGGAAAAAGGACATGTTTCTCGTTTATGGAGGTGACGAAGAGCTCGTCGTAAAGGGTTACGTCGACGCTAGCTTCGACACAGATCTGGATGACTCTAAGTCACAAACCGGATACGTGTATATGTTGAATGGTGGAGCAGTGAGCTGGTGCAGCTGCAAACAGAGCGTCGTGGCGGGATCTACATGTGAAGCGGAGTACATGGCAGCCTCGGAGGCAGCACATGAAGCAATATGGGTGAAGGAGTTCATCACCGACCTAGGAGTCATACCCAATGCGTCGGGGCCAATCAAACTCTTTTGTGACAACACTGGAGCTATTGCACTTGCCAAGGAGCCCAGGTTTCACAAGAAGACAAGGCACATCAAGCGTCGCTTCAACTCCAAAATGTTCAAAATGGAGACATAGAGATTTGTAAGGTACATACGGACCTGAATATAGCAGATCCGTTGACTAAAGCTCTCCCTAGGGCAAAACATGATCAACACCAGAATTCCATGGGTGTTCGATTCATCACAATGTAACTAGATTATTGACTCTAGTGCAAGTGGGAGACTGTTGGAAATATGCCCTAGAGGCAATAATAAAAGCATTATTATTATATTTCTTTGTTCATGATAATTGTCTTCATTCATGCTATAACTGTATTATCCGGAAATCGTAATACACGTGTGAATACATAGACCATAATATGTCCCTAGTAAGCCTCTAGTTGACTAGCTCGTTGATCAACAGATAGTCATGATTTCCTGGCTATGGACATTGGATGTCATTGATAACGGGATCACATCATTAGGAGAATGATGTGATGGACAAGACCCAATCCTAAGCATTAGCACAAAGATCGTGTAGTTCGTTTGCTAGAGCTTTTCCAATGTCAAGTATCTTTTCCTTTGACCATGAGATCGTGTAACTCCCGGATACCGTAGGAGTGCTTTGGGTGTATCAAACGTCACAACGTAACTGGGTGACTATAAAGGTGCACTACAGGTATCTCCGAAAGTGTCTGTTGGGTTGACACGGATCGAGACTGGGATTTGTCACTCCATATAACGGAGAGGTATCACTGGGCCCACTCGGTAATGCATCATCATTATGAGCTCAAGGTGACCAAGTGGTTGATCACGGGATCATGCATTACGGTACGAGTAAAGTGACTTGCCGGTAACGAGATTGAACAAGGTATTGGGATACCAACGATCGAGTCTCGGGCAAGTAACATACCGATTGACAAAGGGAATTGTATACGGGGTTGATTAATCCTCGACATCGTGGTTCATCCGATGAGATCATCGTGGAGCATGTGGGAGCCATCATGGGTATCCAGATCCCGCTGTTGGTTATTGACCGGAGAGTCGTCTCGGTCATGTCTGCTTGTCTCCCGAACCCGTAGGGTCTACACACTTAAGGTTCGGTGACGCTAGGGTTATGAAGATATGTATATGCAGTAACCCGAATGTTGTTCGGAGTCCCGGATGAGATCCCGGACGTCACGAGGAGTTCCGGAATGGTCCGGAGGTAAAGAATTATATATAGGAAGTGCTGTTTCGGCCATCGGGACAAGTTTCGGGGTTATCGGTATTGTACCGGGACCACCGGAGGGGTCCCGGGGCCCACCGGGTGGGGCCACCTGTCCCGGGGGGCCACATGGGCTGTAGGGGGTGCGCCTTGGCCTACATGGGCCAAGGGCACCAGCCCTACTAGGCCCATGCGCCTAGGGTTTCCACCACGGAGGAGTCCAAGTGGTGGAAGGCACCCCGAGGTGCCTTGGGGGGGAGGGAAACCCTCCCCTGGCCGCCGCACCTAGGAGATTGGATCTCCTAGGCTGCGCACCACCCCCCCTTGGCCCTCCTATATATAGTGGGGGAGAGGAGGGATTTCATACCTCAGCCTTTGGTGCTTCCTCTCTCCCCGTTACGTCTCTCTCTCGCAGTATAGGCGAAGCCCTGCTACTGTGACGCCCTGCATCCACCACCACGCCGTCGTGTTGCTGGATCTTCATCAACCTCTCTTCCCCCCTTGCTGGATCAAGAAAGGAGGAGACGTCATCCGTTCTGTACGTGTGTTGAACGCAGAGGCATCGTCCGTTCGGTGCTAAGATCATCGGTGATTTGAATCACGTCGTGTTCGACTACATCATCCCCGTTCTTTGAACGCTTCCGCTTGCGATCTACAAGGTACGTAGATGCATCTAATCACTCGTTGCTAGATGAACTCATAGATGGATCTTGGTGAAACCTAGGAAAATTTTTGTTTTCTGCAACGTTCCCCAACACTTTCTGCTGCAGAGGAGGTTCGGGGATCCGCGGTATGCCCCTCTGGATCGGCTGTGGAGTTCGGCAGACGCATATATGGACTTGGTGGCAAGCGCTGTCGATGCGGTCGAATACTTCTGAGATCAGACAGATCATGAAGTGGACAAGCTGTTCTGGTCACAGTTTAATGTTCCAGGGCGTCCGCTTCCCTTGACTGATCAGCTAGCCGAATGGGCTGAACTTAATAGGTTGTCCAGACTCGCCATGAGGTCTGTTGTGGATCAGTTGTGGCCAGAAAAGCCGAAGCCGAACAACTATTTCAGCTTAGTGCAGCAGTTCCTTGGTGTGGTGCCGCGCATCAATGCGATGAAGAGGTCGTCGTGCATAGAAGGCTCGCGGATGGCCCTTGCCCGTGTTAAAGCATACTGGGCAGAGATGGATGCTACCACTGTTGCGGCGCAGGGTTCGGCCATAGGCCGAGTGGCTGCCGAGCACTATTTCGAAGAGGTTCTCGAGGGTGCTCGTTTGATAGAGTCCCAGTGCTCGAAGAATATTATGTTTGAGTGACATGTATTCCCATTGTAAACACAATGTTTTTATGAAATTTATTAAGGCTGTGTTTATACTTTTGCCTGAAAGTAATATGGTGCCTCCTGTGCGGCCGTTTATGTATACATGCATATAACCTGAAAGATTGCAGTCGTTGGCTTCAGCCCCCACGCATATAATGCAGAGGTGTTCGCAGAAGACACGTGTTCACACTTAACCCAACGTCTTGGTCCTATTAAGGAGGTGATAGCGCAGCGAACGAGGCAACCGGACTATAATGTTTTAACACTTTCACTTAGCCATAGGAGTTTGACGGTGGGGCTACTATATAGCCCCTGGTGGCTCCACACTCTCCCGGATTCGGGGTGCGTACATGCCTGGCCGGGAAATGGCCCTTCATTAAGGTGGAGGAATTCTAACATTCCGATAGGTCATCGAGTGGTTGACCAGTCTCACGCTATATCATGACAGTCACTTTTTGGCTTTCTCTACTGAGGTGCTCGTCCGGATGACCCAGGGCACAATCGCAGTAGTTCTCCTAGTGCTACCTTAGCCGATAGAGCGGAACATAAGGTACCAAAACATAGGAGCCGGGCAAACCCAACATTTGACCAAAGACATGATTCGGAGCTGATGCATATAAGGCCAAACTCGCGACACCGAACACTCCCTAAGGTATTCGGTCTTTATGGTATAAACCGGGCCTAAACAGTGCCCTTTGTAAGAAGCCCCTGGTGTCCAGGTACGTGCATTATTCTGACGTGGCCACATGCCAAGACGCCAGCATCCTTCTCAATTGTACTGAGAATCCGAGGGATGTGTATCAACAAGAGACAGTAAAAAAGGTTGACGCAGGGTCTTAATCTGAAAAGAATCCTTGGGACGGGTCCCTGCTGCACGTCTGCGCCTGTGTCTCCGTTGTGCCGTATCCTGGACGGGTGTAGCACGGTGGTCATCTGTGAAAGAGAGGAACTTAGGTGAAAAGTTGTCGTGCAAAAAGGTAGGTTTTAAAGAAACCATGTATGATTAAAGATGAGTAAAAATTGCCACTTGTTTGCGCGCTTGAGCCCCTTGTATTTGTAATAGGGGTGTGGCCATCATTCCGGTATGCATTACACGTAGCTGCGCCGGACTCGTCTAACCGTGTCCGTGGTCTGGACGACCTATCAAATGCTTTAGTTGGTGAGGCCATTTTTAGTGTGCAGCTGCCAAGGCAGTCACACTCTCTTCGGCGCGCAGGGATCGCTTAATTTTCCCATTCACTGCAATGATGCCATGTGGACCGGGCATCTTAAGCGTAAGGGAAGCGTAGTGCGGTATTGCATTAAAGCGAGCGAAAGCTTCGCGTCCAAGTAGTGCTTGATAGAAACTTTGGAATGGAGCAATGTGGAATGTTAAATTTTCGCTACGGAAGTTATCAGGGAAGCCGAATATAACCTCTAGTAGCAGGGAGCCCGTGCAATGAGCCCCTGGGCCTGGCGTTACTCCTTTAAGGGTAGTGTTGCTGTGGCAAATTTTCGTTGGGTCTATCCCCATCTTGCGGATTGTGTCCTAATATATCAGGTTTAGACTGCCACCACCATCCATCAGGACTCGTGTGAAGTGGTATCCGTCAATTATTGGGTGTAATACCAAGGCAGCCCATCCTGCACGCCGGATACTTGCTGAGTAATCCCGATGGTCAAAAGTGATCGGTTGAGACGACCAGTGGCAGGACCCCGCGGTGATAGGCCCTTGGGCATATTTATCTGGGAGTGCCGCTTTGTTTCTCCCCTTGGTCACGTGTAACACGTTTACTGTTTTGACTTCTGGTGGAAATTTCTTTTGTTCCCCAGTGTCTTGCTTGAGAGGCTCATCCTCGTCTTCGCTTGGTGTATCCTCCCCCTTGTGTACGGCGTTGAGCCTGCCGGACTGCTTGAAGACCCAACATTCTCTGTGGGTATGATTAGCAGGTTTATTGGGGGTGCTATGGATCTGACATATTTGGTCCACAATTTTGTTGAGGCTGGACAGTTCATCTCTGGTGCCTTTAGAGGGCGGATTTTGCTGACTTGGCCGAGAGCTTTTGAATCCGGTGTTTACTGCCGTGCTCTTCGTGTTGTCTTCTTTATTCCGGCATTTGTTATTGTTGTTGCGCCGTGATTTCCTGTTTCCATCTCTAACTTGATGTACTGGGGTCGCTGGTGCTGCGTCTGGCTAGCCAGCTATCGTCACCTGCGCAAAAGCGGGTCATGAGGCTTGTTTAATGCTGCCATTGTTCTCGGCTTTTCTTGGCCGAGGTGTCTGGCAAGCCAGTCGTCACGGACGCTGTGCTTAAAAGCTGCCAAGGCTTCGGCGTCCGGACAGTCAACTATTTGGTTCTTTTTAGTAAGAAACTTGTTCCAAAGCTTTCGGGCTGACTCTCCGGGCTGTTGAGTTATATGAATCAAATCATCCGCGCCCGGAGGTCGGACATAAATCCCTTGAAAATTTGCCCGAAAAGCGTCTTCGAGCTCTTCCCAGCTTCCAATGGAGCTTTCAGGGAGGCCTTTAAGCCAGTGCTGAGGTGGCCCTTTGAGCTTGAGGGGTAAATATTTGATGGCGTGGAGATCATCTCCTTGAGCCATATGGATATGGAGGATATAGTCCTCAATCCAGACCCCAGGGTCTGTTGTTCCGTCGTATGCCTCTATGTTTACGGGTTTGAATCCTTCTGGAAATTCATGGTCCAGCACCTCATCGGTGAAACATAGGGGGTGTGCGGCACCCCTGTATCTGGGTGTACCGCGTTGTTCGGATGTTTGTTGAGTTGCATCGTATGCTGGAGAGCGCTTGCGTGGTCCATAGATGGATCTGGTTGCGCCGTCCTTTTGATGCGAGCCCTCGCGTGGATCGCGTATTGGCTTATATGTGGCATTGTTTGCCGCTCTATGTTGGCCGTGAGGTCATCTATCTGGCCAGGTGGCCGTTTTGATTTTTGGTTGCGGGGGATCTAAGGCCTCCTCATAGAATTCGGGTAGTAACTTCCGCTTCGGGTAACTCTTGGTGGGGCAATGGCCGCCGTACTTTGCTGCTGCGTTGAGTACTTTGCTCCATCTGATTCCGAATGTGTCTTGTGCAGCCTTGAGTCTTTGCTTCTGCTTTTTTAGACTCCTCGCGGTGGCAATAAGCCTTTGACAGGCATTCTGTTGCTCCGGGTGTCTGTCTGGCGTGAGGTCGTCCGGACTATTATCTTTGACAGAGTCAGGTTGTTAGGTTTGATTCTCCGTATTGCCGTGATCCGGCAATGGTTCGCCCTGCTCTAACGCTGGGTCTATATGATCGTTGTTTCTGTCGAGGCGGGATTTGGGGCAGCGCTTACGCCGCCGCTTTGACTGCTTCTCGAGGGGACAACCCTTTGTTGCGTCCTTCCGTTCCTCGTCGTCGTTTTCTTTTGGTGTGTCCACCATGTATACGTCATGTGGTGAAGTGGGCGTCCAGTGCCCTAAGGGCAGTGGTTCCTGTTCGTCTCCTGCATCGTCGTCCATACCGTCGATGTCTTCGGAGTCGGGGTCGAGCATGTCGGTTAAGTCATCGACAGTGGCTATTAAGTGGGTGGTGGGTGGGCGACGGATTTCTTCGTCATCCGCATCCCAATCCTGCTGGGCATAGTTCGACCAGGATTCTCCTGACAAGGAGAGAGACTTTAATGAATTCAGTATATCACTAAAGGGCGAGTGTTGAAAGATATCCACGGAGGTAAACTCCATGATTGGTGCCCAACCAGATTCGATCAGAACGGGCGCAGGCGGTTCAGAGTCCGTGGCTGGAGAAGTATCCGGTAGTTTAACAACACGGCTCTCGTGTAAGGTAAAGTCGATGTTCGGCTCGATCGCCGCTGAGGGTAAGGCCTCCGTGGCGGGGTCCATCCACCCGTCCGCGGAAGGCGCAACTAGCTCTGAATTGAGGGTCGGAGCAGCTGCCGGTGCGATCTCCTAAACACTGTCCGGTGGTAGAGCTAAATCATACTCATTGTGACCGCGTGACACACAAGGCAGAGGCTCGAATCCGTCGAAGATCGAGTCTCCGCAGATATCGGCTGTGTAGTTTAAGCTTCCAAACCTGACCTAGTGGCCAGGGGCGTAACTTTCAATATGCTCCAGATGGCCAAGCAAATTGGCCCGTAGTGCAAAGCCGCCGAACATGAAGATCTGTCCGGGGAGAAAAGTCTCACCCTGGATTGCATCGCTATCGATGATAGTAGGAGCCATCAAGCCTAACGGCGACGACACAGAGGAACTCTCCACGAAAGCACCAATGTCAGTGTCAAAACCAGCGGATCTCGGGTAGGGGGTCCCGAACTATGCGTCTAAGGCGGATGGTAAGAGGAGGCATGGGACACGATCTTTTACCCAGGTTCGGGCCCTCTTGAAGGAGGTAAAACCCTACGTCCTGCTTGATTAATATTGATGATATGGGTAGTACAAGAGTAGATCTACCACGAGATCAGAGAGGCTAAACCCTAGAAGCTAGCCTATGGTATGATTGTATGTTGTAGTTGTTGTGTCCTACGGACTAAAACCCTCCGGTTTATATAGACACCGGAGAGGGTTAGGGTTACACAATGTCGGTTACAAAGGAGGAGATTTCCATATCCGTACTGCCTAGCTTTCCTTCCACGCCAAGCAGAGTCCCATCCGGACACGAGACGAAGTCTTCAATCTTGTATCTTCATAGTCTAACAGTCCGGCCAAAGGATATAGTCCGGTTGTCCGGAGACCCCCTAATCCAGGACTCCCTCAATGATATTGAATTACCTCCTGCTTACCTAGACTTTGATGCTATGGTTCACCACCAATTTGTTGAGAGGAATGAATCACCTCTCCAGTATCGCTTAATATTTGACAGACGCCGTGCTGTCCGTATTACTCTCCCTGCTCCTGCCTTCTTTCATTATCAGGCAAAAGGAAGATATGTTATTACCAGAGAGGAGGCAGATAAGTATGAGAGGAGGGCGGAGGCCGCTCGTCTCCACGCTGCAGCTCAGGAGGCGATAGCCGCTGCATCGCAGTACGACCCCAACTATTATTATGGATATCCGCCAGGCCAGTCGTGGCCATAGACCAACTTAGGCCAAAAGCCTAAGCTTGGGGGAGTACGTATTTCTCACCGACATTACATTCATGTTCACACACTCATTGCTAGATGTCGGTGCTCATACTTTTTCATTGTATCATCCATGCTAGTTTATTTTCCTTTTTATGCTTTCTTCTTGTGTGTTTAATAAACCTTAAGAAAAACCAAAAAATTAGTTGTAGCTTTTAGCTAGTTTTAGTTTCCATGCTTGTAGTAGTAATTAAAAAGAAAACCCAGAAAGATTTCCTGTTCTTCTTTTTGCTTGTTGGGAGCTTTCCCGTGTAAATAGTTTTATTTCTTTTCTTTTCTTTGGGGGTCGATAGGAGAAGATCATGATTAAATTGTTGAAGTGGCTCTTATATGCATTATTGTTGATCTGACAAAAGAGCCCATATTGCCTTGCCTTCTCCTGTTTATTGAATGCTTGCAGATTCCAGCTTAGTCCAATTCACGTGCACTGTTATTATTATTCACATCATTCGGTCGTGCAAGTGAAAGGCAATTATGACGATATATGATGAACTGATTGAGATGAGAAAAGCTGGTATGAACTCGACCTCTCTTGTTTTTGTAAATATGATTAGTCCATCGTTTCTGATTCAGCCTATTATGAATAAACATGTTTGCAATGACAACTAGAAATCATAGTTTCTTGTGCCATGCTTGATTAGCTAGGAGCTTATAATGGTTTACCTTGTGTGCCAACATGCTATTAAAATGGTTGTGATGTGGTATGATTGGGTGGTATCCTCCTCTGAATGATTTAAGTGACTTGACTTGGCGCATGTTCACGCATGTAGTTGAAACAAAATCAACATAGCCTTCACGATATTTATGTTCATGGTGGATTATATCCTACTCATGCTTGCATTCGGTGTTGATTGATTTTAATGCATGTTCATGACTATTGTCGCTCTCTAGCTGGTCGTTTCCCAGTCTTTTTCTAGCCTTCACTTGTACTAAGCGGGAATACAGCTTGTGCATCCAACTCCATAAACCCCAAAGTTATTCCATATGAATCCACCATACCTACCTATATACGGTATCTACCTGTCGTTCCAAGTAAATTTGTATGTGCCAAAATCTAAACCTTCAAACAAATATCCCGTTTTGTATGCTCGAATAGCTCATGTATCAACTAGGGTTGTCCGTATCTTCCATGTTAGGCGGGTTATTCTCAAGAGGAGTGGACTCCGCTCCTCACTCACGAGAAAAATGGCTGGTCACCGGGATGCCCAGTCCCATGCTTTATGCAAACTAAATCAAAATAATTGCAAACAAAACTCCCCCTGGGACTCTTGTTAGCTGGAGGCACTCGTTGTTTCGAGCAAGCCATGGATTGATGCTTGTTAGTGGAAGGGGGAGTATAAACTTTACCATTCTGTTTGGGAACCGCCTATAATGTGTATAACATGGAAGATATCGCCATCTCTTGGTTGTTATGTTGACAATGAAAGTATACAGCTCAAAATATTATCCACCTCTATTTAAAAACCGAGCTCTGGCACCTCTACAAATCCCTGCTTCCCTCCGCAAAGGGCCTATCTATTTACTTTAATGTTGAGTCATCATCTTCTTATCAAAAAGCACCAGTTGGAGAGCATCGCTGTCATTTGCATTCATTACTATTAGTTTACATTGAGTATGGCTTGACTGGATCTTTTTTACCATGAATTACAATGTCTAGTTAGTCCTTGATCTTTAAAGGTGCTCTGCATTTATGTTTTGCGGTCTCAGAAAGGGCTAGCGAGATACCATCTTGTTATATCATATTATGATTGTTTTGAGAAAGTGTTGTCATCCGAGATTTATTATTATTGCTCGCTAGTTGATTATGCCATTGATATGAGTAAACATGGGACCTATGCATTATCGTGAATATGGTTAGTTCATAATCTATGCTGAAAACTTGAATGCTGGCTTTACATATTTACAACAACAAGAGCAAACAGAATTTGTAAAAGTTTTTCTTTATCACTTTCAGTTTGTCAACTGAATTGCTTGAGGACAAGCAAAGGTTTAAGCTTGGGGGAGTTGATACGTCTCCGTCGTATCTACTTTTCCAAACACTTTTGCCCTTGTTTTGGACTCTAACTTGCATGATTTGAATGGAACTAACCCGGACTGACGCTGTTTTCGGCAGAATTGCCATGGTGTTATTTATGTGCAGAAACAAAAGTTCTCGGAATGACCTGAAACTTCACGGAACATCTTTTCAAAAATAATAAAAAATCCTTGCAAAAGATGAAGACCAGGGGGCCCACACCCTAGCCATGAGGGTGGGGGGTGCGCCTGCACCCCTACCTCGTGGGCCCCCTAGAGCTCCTCCGACCTCAACTCCAACTCTATATATTTGGTTTCGGAGAGAAAAAAATCAAAGAGAAGGATTCATCGCGTTTTACGATACGGAGCCGCCGCCAAGCCCTAAAACCTCTCGGGAGGGCTAATCTGGAGTCCGTTCGGGGCTCCGGAGAGGGGAATCCGTCGCCATCGTCATCATCAACCTTCCTCCATCACCAATTTCATGATGCTCACTGCTGTGTGTGAGTAATTCCATCGTAGGCTTGCTGGACGGTGATGGGTTGGATGAGATTTATCATGTAATCGAGTTAGTTTTGTTAGGGTTTGATCCCTAGTATCCACTATGTTCTGAGATTGATGTTTCTATGACTTTGCTATGCTTAATGCTTGTCACTAGGTCCCGAGTGCCATGATTTCAGATCTGAACCTATTATGTTTTCATCAATATATGAGTGTTCTTGATCCTATCTTGCAAGTCTATAGTCACCTATTATGTGTTATGATCCGTTAACCCCAAAGTGACAATAATCAGGATACTTACCGATGATGACCGTAGTTTGAGGAGTTCATGTATTCACTATGAGTTAATGCTTTGGTCCGGTACTCTATTAAAAGGAGGCCTTAATATCCCTTAGTTTCCATTAGGACCCCGCTGCCACGGGAGGGTAGGACAAAAGATGTCATGCAAGTTCTTTTCCATAAGCACGTATGACTATATTTGGAATACATGCCCACATTACATTGATGAATTTGAGCTAGTTCTGTGTCACCCTAGGTTATGACTGTTACATGATGAACCACATCTGGCATAATTCTCTATCACTGATCCATTGCCTACGAGCTTTCCATATATTGTTCTTCGCTTATTTACTTTTCCGTTGCTACTGTTACAATCACTACAAAATACCAAAAACATTACTTTTGTTATCGTTACCTTTTTGCTACCGTTACCAGTACTATCATATTACTTTGCTACTAAACACTTTGCTGTAGATACTAAGTTTCCAGGTGTGGTTGAATTGACAACTCAGCTGCTAATACTTGAGAATATTCTTTGGCTCCCCTTGTGTCGAATCAATAAATTTGGGTTGAATACTCTACCCTCGAAAACTGTTGCGATCCCCTATACTTGTGGGTTATCATAGAGCATCTTTATAATCACCCGGTTACGTTGTGACATTTGATAGCACACAAGGTATTCCTCTGGTATTCGGGAGTTGCATAATCTCATAGTCAAAGGAATATGTATAAGTCATGAGGAAAGCAATAGAAATAAAAGTTAACGATCATTATGCTAAGCTAACATATGGGTCTTGTCCATCACATTAGTCTCCTACTGATGTGATCCCTTTCATCAAATGACAACACATATCTATGGTTAGGAAACTTAACCATCTTTGATTAACGAGCTAGTCTAGTAGAGGCTTACTAGGGACACTGTGTTTTGTGTATGTATCCACACATGTATCAAGTTTCCGGTTAATACAATTCTAGCACGAATAATAAACATTTATCATGATATAAGGAAATATAAATAACAACTTTATTATTGCCTCTAGGATATATTTCCTTCAGTCTCTCACTTGCACTAGAGTCAATAATCTAGTTCACATCGTCATATGATTTAACACCAATAGCTCACATCTTTATGTGATTAGTTCACATCGCCATCAATATCATCACTACCATCAGTATCGGTCTTCCTCTTGAAGATCCATTCATTCTCAATGGCTTGCTGATCATTGGGCAAGTCCAACAAAGTCTATACTTTGTTCTCATATACATGGATCCTATCTCAGATTTCATGGCCTCAAGCCATCTGTCGGAATCTGGGCTCATCATAGCTTCTTCATAGTTCATAGGTTCGCCATGGTCTAATAACATGACTTCTAGGACATGATTACTGTACCACTCTGGTGCGGAATGTGCTCTGTTCGACCTACGAGGTCTAGTAGTCACTTGATCTGAAGTTCCATGATCACGGGAATGGATTTCACTGATGTGCTACTTTCCAATTCGAGAGAAGGTACAATTACCTCATCAAGTTCTACTTTCCTCCCACTCACTTCTTTTGAGAGAAACTCCTTCTCTACAAAGTATCCATTCTTAGCAACAAAGATCTTGCCTTCGGATCTGTGGTAGAAGGTGTACCCAACAGTTTCTTTTTGGGTATCCTATGAAGACGCACTTCTCCGATTTGGGTTCGAGCTTTATCAGGCTGAAACTTTTTCACATAAGCATCGCAACCCCAAACTTTAAGAAACGATAGCTTAGGTTTCTTGCCAAACCACAGTTCATACGGTGTCGTCTCAATGGATTTAGATGGTGCCCTATTTAACATGAATGCGGCTATCTCTAATGCATAACCCCAAAACGATAGTGGTAAATCGGTAAGAGACATTATAGATTGCACCATATCCAATAAAGTACGGTTATGATGTCCGGACACACCATTACGTTGTGGTGTTCTAGGTGGCGTGAGTTGTGAAACTATTCCACATTGTTTTAAATGAAGGCCAAACTCCCAACTCAAATATTCACCTCCGCGACCAGATCGTAGAAACTTTATTTTCTTGTTACGATGATTCTCCACTTCACTCTAAAATTCTTTGAACTTTTCAAATGTTTCAGACTTGTGTTTCATTAAGTAGATATACCCATATCTTCTCATATCATCTGCGAAGGTTAGAAAATAATGATATCCGCCGTGAGCCTCAACACTCATTGGACCGCATACATCGGTATGTAATGTTTCCAATGAGTCAGTGGCTCGCTCCATTGTTCTGGAGAATGGAGTCTTAGTCATCTTGCCCATGAGGCATGGTTCACAAGTATCAAATGATTCATAATCAAGTGATTCCAAAATTCCATCCGCATGAAGTTTCCTCGTGCGCTTTACACCAATATGACCTAAATGGCAGTGCCACAAATATGTTGCACTATCACTATCAAATTTGCATCTTTTGGCATCAATATTATGAATATGTGTATCACTACGATCGAGATTCAATAAACCATTCACCTCGGGTGTATGACCATAGAAGGTTTTATTCATGTAAACATAACAACAGTTATTCTCCGACTTAAATGAATAACCGTATTGCAATAAACATGATCTAATCATATTCATGCTGAAAGCAAACACCAAATAACATTTATTTCAGGTTGAACACTAATCCCGAAGGTAGAGGGAATGTGTGGTGGTGATCGTATCTGTTGGGGAACGTAGTATTTCAAAAAATTCCTACGATCACGCAAGATCTATCTAGGAGAAGCATGGCAACGAGCTGGGAGAGTGCCTCCACGTACCCTCGTAGACCGAAAATGGAAGCGTTTAGCAACGCGGTTAATCTAGTCGAACGTCTTCGCGATCCAACCAATCCAAGTACCGAACGTACGACACCTCCGTGATCAGCACACGTTCAGCTCGATGACGTCCCTCGAGCTCTTGATCCAGTTGAGGCCAAGGGAGAGTTCCGCCAGCACGATGGCGTGGCGACAGTGATGATGAGGTTACCGGCGTAGGGTTTCGCCTAAGCACTACGATGATATGACCAAGGTGTGTATCTGTGGAGGGGGGCACTGCACACGGCTAAGAGAAGACTTAGTGTTCCTTTGGGGTGCCCCTCCCACGTATATAAAGGATGGGGGAAGAGGAGGCCGACCCTAGAGGGGGCGCGCCAAAGGGGGGAGTCCTACTTGGACTCCCGGTCCAAGTAGGATTAGGCCCCCCTTTCCTATTCCAACTACGAGAAGAAGGGAAGGAGGAAGAGGGGAGAAGGAAGGAGGGGGGCACCGCCCCCTCCTAGTCCAATTCGGACCAGCCCATGGGCGGGGGCGCGCGGCCTCCCCTTATGGCCCTTCTCTCCTTTCCACTAAGGCCCATGAAGGCCCAATACTTCCCCCGGTGAATTCCCGTAACTCTCCGGTACTCCGAAAAATACCCGAACCACTCAGAACCTTTCCGATGTCTGAATATAGACTTCAAATATATCGATCTTTACCTCTCGACCATTTCGAGACTCCTCGTCATGTCCACGATCTCATCCGGGACTCCGAACAAACTTCGGTCATCAAATCACATAACTCATAATACAAATCGTCATCGAACGTTAAGAGTGCGGACCCTACGGGTTCGAGAACTATGTAGACATGACCGAGACACATCTCCGACCAATAACCAATAGCGGAACCTGGATGCTCATATTGGCTCCTACATATTCTACGAAGATCTTTATCGGTCAAACCGCATAACAACATACGTTGTTCCCTTTGTCATCGGTATGTTACTTGCCCGAGATTCAGTCGTCGGTATCATCATACCTAGTCCAATATCGTTACTAGAAAGCCTATTTACTCGTTCTGTAATGAATCATACCACAACTAACTCATTAGTCACATTTCTTGCAAGGCTTATAGTGATGTGCATTACCGGGAGGGTCCAGAGATACCTCTCCGAAACTCGGAGTGACAAATCCTAATCTCGATCTATGCCAACCCAACAAACACCTTTGGAGACACCTGTAGAGCATCTTTATAATCACCCAGTTAGATTGTGACGTTTGATAGCACACAAGGTGTTCCTCCAGTATTCGGGAGTGGCATAATCTCATAGTCAGAGGAACATGTATAAGTCATGAAGAAAGCAGTATCAATAAAACTGAACGATCAATATGCTAAGCTAACGAATGGGTCTTGTCCATCACATCATTCTCTAATGATGTGATCCTGTTCATCAAATGACAACACATGTCGATGGTCAGGAAACATAACCATCATTGATTCAACAAGCTAGTCAAGTAGAGGCATACTAGTGACATTCTGTTTGTCTATGTATTCACACATGTACTAAGTTTCCGGTTAATACAATTTTAGCATGAATAATAAACATTTATCATGATATAAGGAAATATAAATAATAACTTTATTATTTCCTCTAGGGCATATTTCCTTCAGTCTCCCACTTGCACTAGAGTCAATAATCTAGTTCACATCGCCATGTGATTTAACACCAATAGTTCACATCTTTATGTGATTAATACCAATATTTCACATTGCCATGTGACCAACACTCAAAGGGTTTACTAGACTCAATAATCTAGTTCACATCGCTATGTGATTAACACCCAAATGTAATAAGGTGTGGTCATGTTTTGCTTGTGAGAGAAATTTAGTCAATGGGTCTGTCACATTCAGAGCCATGTGTATTTATTTTGCAAATTTTCTATGTCTACAATACTCTGCATGGAGCTACTCTAGCTAATTGCTCCCCACTTTCAATATGTATCTTGATCGAGACTAAGAGTCATCCAGATCAGTGTCAAAGCTTGCATCGACGTAACTCTTTACGACGAACTCTTTATCACCTCCATAACTGAGAAATATTTCCTTAGTCCTCTGAGGTAACTAAGGATAAGTTTGACCGTTGTCCAGTGATCTACTCCTGGATCACTATCGTACCTGCTTGCCAAACTCATGGCAAGGTACACAATAGGTTTGGTACACAACACAACATACTTTATAGAACCTATGGCTGAGGCATAGGGAATGACTTTCATTGTTTTTCTATTTTCTTTCGTGGTCAGGTTTTGAGTCTTACTCAATCTGCACACCTTGTAACACAGGCAAGAACCCTTTCTTTGACTGATCCATTTTGTACTTCTTCAAAACTGTATCATGGTATGTACTCGTTGAAAGTCTTATCAAGCATCTTGATCTATCTCTATAGATCCTGATGCCCAATATGTAATCAGCTTAACCGAGGCCTTTCTTTTGAAAAACTCCTTTCCAATACTCCTTTATGCTTTCTAGAAAATTCTACATCATTTCCGATCAACAATATGTCATTCACATATACTTATCAGAAAGGCTGTAGTGCTCCCACTCACTTCCTTGTAAATACAGGCTTCACCGCAAGTCTGTATAAAACTATATACTTTGATCAACTCATCAAAGCGTATATTCCAACTCCAAGATGCTTGCAACAGTCCATAGATGGATCGCTGGAGTTTGCACATTTTGTTAGCACCTTTAGGATTGACAAAATCTTCTGGTTGCATCATATACAACTCTTCTTTAACAAATCCATTAAGGAATGTAGTTTTGATATCCATTTGCCAGATTTCATAAAATGCAACAATTGCTAACATGATTCAGATAGACTTTAAGCATTGATATGAGTGAGAAAATCTCATCGTAGTCAACACGTTGAACTTGTCGAAAACCTTTTACGACAATTCAATCTTTGTAGATAGTAACACTACCATCAGTGTCCGTCTTCCTCTTGAAGATGCATTTATTCTCAATGGCTTGCCGATCATCGGGCAAGTCCACCAAAGTCCATACTTTGTTCTCATACATGGATCCCATCTCAGATTTCATGGCCTCAAGCCATTCTACGGAATCTGGGCTCATCATCGCTTCCTCATAGTTCGTAGGTTTGTCATGTTCTAGTAACATGACCTCCAGAATAGTATTACCATACCACTTTGGTGCAGAACATACTCTGGTTGACCTACGAGGTTCGGTAGTAACTTGATCTGAAGTTTCATGATCATCATCATTAACTTCCTCACTAATTGGTGTAGGCATCACTACAACTGATTTCTGTGATGAACCACTTTCCAATTCGGGAGAAGGTATAATTACCTCATCAGTTTCTACTTTCCTCCCACTCACTTCTTTCAAGAGAAACTCCTTCTCTAGAAAGGATCCATTCTTAGCAACGAATATCTTGCCTTCGGATCTGTGATAGAAGGTGTACCCAACAGTCTCCGTTTGGTATCCTATGAAGACGCATTTCTTCGATTCGGGTTCGAGCTTATCAGGTTGAAGCTTTTTCACATAAGCATCGCAGCCCCAAGCTTTAAGAAATGACAACTTAGGTTTCTTGCCAAACCACAGTTCATACAGTGTCGTCTCAATGGATTTAGACGGTGCCATATTTAATGTGCATGCAACTGTCTCTAATGCATAACCCCAAAACGACAGTGGTAAATCGATAAGAGACATCATATATCGCACCATATCTAATAAAGTACAGTTACGACGTTCGGACACACCATTATGCTGTGGTGTTCCAGGTGGCATGAGTTTGTGAAACTATTCCACATTGTTTTAATTGAAGGTCAAACTTGTAACTCAAATATTCACCTTCGCGATTAGATCGTAGAAACTTTATTTTCTTGTTACGATGATTGTCCACTTCAGTCTGAATTTCTTTGAACTTTTAAAATATTTCATGCTTGTGTTTCATCAAGTAGATATACCCATATCTGCTCAAATCATCTGTGAAGGTTAGAAAATAATGATACCCACCGCGAGCCTCAACATTTATCGGACCACATACATCAGTATGTATTATTTCGAACAAGTCAGTTGCTTGCTCCATTGTTCCAGAGAACGGAGTTTTAGTCATCTTGCCCATGAGGCATGGTTCGCAAGCATCAAACGATTCATAATCAAGTGATTCCAGAAGTCCATCCGCATGGAGTTTCTTCATGTGTTCTACACCAATATGACCTAAATGGTAGTGCCACAAGTATGTTGCACTATCATTATCAACATTGCATCTTTTGGCATAAATATTATGAATATGTGTATCAGTACGATCGAGATTTAATAAACCATTTATATTAAGTGTATGACCATAGAAGGTTTTATTCATGTAAACAGAACAACAATTTTTCTTTGATTTACATGAATAACCGTATTGCAATAAACATGATCCAATCATATTAATGCTCAATGCAAACACCAAATAACATTTATTTTAGGTTCAACACTAATCCCGAAGGTAAAAGGAGTGTGCGATGGTGATTTTATCAATCTTGGAATCATTTCCAACACACATCGTCACCTTGCCCTTAACTAGTCGCTGTTAATTTTGCAACTCATGTTTCGAGTTACTAATCCTAGAAACTAAACCGGTATCAAATACCCTGGGGTTACTATGAACACTAGTAAAGTACACATCAATAACATGTATATCAAATATACTTTTGTTCACTTTGCCATCTGTTGGGGATATTACTATTAAGTATAAACCGGCCATGAGGGGCCGGGATATGTCCACAAGGAGTTAGTCATGTTTGAAGCCCATGAAGACAAGAGGTATGGTGCTTTACATAGGAGATCTAACATGAAGGCCCAGGGCCCAAAGGCGGATTAGAGACCATAGACATAAACCGCCATATGATATGTAACTTATGTTGTAAGGCAAGGAAAGGTAGAAACCGAGCCAGGCACGAGTATGAACCGGCCTCGGGATTCTGTAAACCGTTGGGCATTAACCTGTGTATATAAAGGGATGACCCGGCGATGGTTTAGAGACAGACAACAATAACTCGAGAGCCAGGCAAAGCAGATTCGCTCCCTGGTCATCGAAACCCTAGCAATTCCATCACAACTGGACGTAGGCTTTTACCTTCATCGTAAGGGGCCGAACCAGTATAATTCATTGCGTCCCCTGTCCGCTTTAGCCCCTTTAAGCTAACCCGTTGCGATGGCTCCACGACTAAGTCCTTTCACTAGGACATCTGCTGTGACAAAACCACGACACCATCCTTCTTATCTGCCAAGTATTTGGGGTAGTTCTGCTTCTAGTGACCATTCCCTTTGTAGTAGAAGCACTCAGTTTCAGGCTTAGGTTTAGCTTTGGGCTTCTTCACGGGAGTGGCAACTTGCTTGCCATTCTTCTTGAAGTTCCCTTTCTTTCCCTTGCCCTTTTACTTTAAACTAGTGGTCTTGTCAACCATCAACACTTGATGCTTTTTCTTGATTTCTACCTTCGTCAATTTCAGCATTGCGAAGAGCTAGGGAATCATTTCTGTTATCCCTTGCATATTATAGTTCATCATGAAGTTCAAGTAACTTGGTGATAGTGACTAGAGAACTCTGTCAATCACTATCTTATCTGGAAGATTAACTCCCACTTGATTCAAGTGATTGTAGTACTCAAACATTCTGAGCACATGCTCACTAGCTGAGCTATTCTCCTCCATCTTGTAGGCAAAATACTTGTGAGACGTCTCATACCTCTCGACACGGGCATGATACTGAAATACCAAATTCATCTCTTGGAACATCTCATATGCTCCGTGGCGTTCAAAATGTTTTTGAAGTCCCGGTTTTAAGCCGTAAAGCATGGTGCAGTAAACTATCAAGTAGTCATCATACCGAGATTTGTCAAACGTTCATAATGTCTGAATCTGCTCCTGCAATAGGTCTATCACCTAGCGATGCATCAAGGACGCAATTCTTCGGTGCAGCAATGAGGATAAACCTCATATCACAGACCAAGTCCGCATCATTGCTACTATCATCTTTCAACTTATTTTCTCTAGGAACATATCAAAAATAAATGAGGAGCTACATCGCGAGCTATTGATCTACAACATAATTTGCAAATACTATCAAGACTAAGTTCATGATAAATTAAAGTTCAATTAATCATATTACTTAAGAACTCCCACTTAGATAGACATCCCTCTAGTCATCTAAATGATCACGTGATCTATATCAACTAAACCATGTCCGATCATCACGTGAGATAGAGTAGTTTTCAGTGGTGAACATCTCTATATTGATCATATCTACCATATGATTCACACTCGACCTTTCGGTCTCAGTGTTCCGAGGCCATATCTGCATATGCTAGGCTCGTCAAGTTTAACCCGAGTATTTTGCGTGTGCAAAACTGGCTTGCACCGTTGTATGTGAACGTAGAGCTTATCACACCCGATCATCACGTGGTGTCTCGTCACGACGAACTGTAGCAACGGTGCATACTCAGGGAGAACACTTATACCTTGAAATTTACTGAGGGATCATCTTATAATGCTACCACCGTACTAAGCAAAATAAGATGCATAATATGATAAACATCACATGCAATCAAAATATGTGACATGATATGGCCATCATCATCTTGTGCCTTTGATCTCCATCTCCAAAGTACCGTCATGATCTCCATCGTCACTGGCATGACACCATGTTCTCCATCTTCTTGATCTCTATCAATGTGTCGTCACATGGTCATCTCGCCAACTATTGCTTTTGCAACTATTGCTATGGCATAGCGATAAAGTGAAGTAATTATATGGCACTTGCATCTTATGCAATAAAGAGACAACCATAAGGCTCAAGCGAGTTACCAATAACTTTAACAAAACATGATCATCTCATACAACAACTTATATCTCATCACGTCTTGACCATATCATATCACAACATGCCCTGCAAAAACAAGTTAGACGTCCTCTACTTTGTTGTTGCAAGTTTTATGTGGCTGCTATGGGCTTCTAGCAAGAACCGTTCTTACCTACGCTCAAAAACCACAACGATTTTTCGTCAAATGTGTTTTTTTAACCTTCAACAAGGACCAGGCGTAGCCAAACTCGATTCAACTAAAGTTGGAGAAACAGACACCCACTAGCCACCTGTGTGCGAAGCACGTTGGTAGAACCAGTCTCATGAACGCGGTCATGTAATGTCGGTCTGGGCCGCTTCATCCAACAATACCGCAAAATCAAAGTAAGACGTTGCTGGTAAGCAATATGACTATTATCGCCCACAACTCATTGTGTTCTACTCATGCATATAACATCTACGCATAGACCTGACTTGGATGCCACTGTTGGGCAACGTAGTATTTCAAAAAAATTCCTACGATCACGCAAGATCTATATAGGAGAAGCATAGTAACAAGTGGGGAGAGTGTGTCCACGTACCCTCGTAGACCGAAAGCAGAAGCGTTTAGTAACATGGTTGATGCAGTCGAACGTCTTCGTGATCCAATCGATCCAAGTTCCGAACGTACGGCACCTCCGTGTTCAACACACTTTCATCTCAATGACGTCCCTCGAACTCTTGATCCAGTTGAGGCCGAGGGAGAGTTATGTCAGCACGACGGCGTGGCGACGGTGATGATGAGGTTACCGGCGCAGGGCTTCACCTAAGCACTACGACGATATGACCGAGGTGTGTATCTGTGGAGGGGGCACCGCACACAGCTAAGAGAAGACTTGGTGTGCCTTTGGGGTGCCCCCTCCCACATATATAAAGGAGGGGGAAGAGGAGGCCGGCCCTAGAGGGGGCGCGCCAAAGGGGGGAGTCCTATTTGGACTCCCGATCCAAGTAGGATTCCGCCCCCTTTCCTATTCCAACTAGGAGAAGAAGGGAAGGAGGAAGAGGGGAGAAGGAAGGAGGGGGGCGCCGCCCCCTCCTAGTCCAATTCGGACCAGCCCATGGGGGGCTGCGCGGCCTCCCCTTGTGGCCCTTCTCTACTTTTCACTAAGACCCATGAAGGGCCAATACTTCCCCAGGCGAGTTCCCGTAACTCTCCGGTACTCCGAAAAATACCCGAACCACTCAGAACCTTTCCGATGTCCGAATATAGCCTTCCAATATATCGATATTTACCTCTCGACCATTTCAAGACTCCTTGTCATGTATGTGATCTCATCCGGGACTCCGAACAAACTTTGGTCATCAAATCACATAACTCATAATACAAATCGTCATCGAACGTTAAGAGTGCGGACCCTACGGGTTCGAGAACTATGTAGACATGACCGAGACACATCTCCGACCAATAACCAATAGCGGAACCTGGATGCTCATATTGGCTCCTACATATTCTACGAAGATCTTTATCGGTCAAACCGCATAACAACATACGTTGTTCCCTTTGTCATCAGTATGTTACTTGCCCGAGATTTGAATGTCGGTATCATCATACCTAGTTCAATATTGTTACCGACAAGTCTTTTACTCGTTCTGTCATGCATCATCCCGCAACTATCTCATTAGTCACATTGCTTGCAGGGCTTAAAGTGATGTGCATTACCGAGAGGGCCCAGAGGTACCTCTCTGAAACTCGGAGTGACTAATCCTAATCTCGATCTATGCCAACCCAACAAACACCTTCAGAGACACCTGTAGAGCATCTTTATAATCACCCAGTTACGTTGTGACGGTTGATAGCACACAAGGTGTTCCTCTGGTATTCGGGAGTTGCATAATCTCATAGTTAGAGGAACATGTATAAGTCATGAAGAAAGCAGTAGCAATAAAACTGAACGATCAATATGCTAAGCTAACGAATGGGTCTTGTCTATCACATCATTCTCTAATGATGTGATCCTGTTCATCAAATTACAACACATGTCCATGGTCAGTAAACTTAACCATCTTTTATTAACGAGCTAGTCAAGTAGAGGCATATTAGGGACACTCTGTTTTGTCTATGTATTCACACATGTACTAAGTTTCGGTTAATAGAATTCTAGCATTAATAATAAAAAATTATCATAATATAAGGAAATATAAATAACAACTTTATTTTGCCTCTAGGGCATATTTCCTTCAGTATCAACCTTGGAATCACTTCCAACACACATCGTCACTTCGCTCTTAAGTAGTCTCTGTTCATTCTGCAACTCCTATTTTGAGTTACTAATCTTAGCAACTAAACCGGTATCAAATACCTAGGGGCTACTATGAACACTAGTAAAGTACACATCAATAACCTATATATCAAATATACCTTTGTTCACTTTGCCATCCTTCTTATCCGCTAAGTATTTGGGGTAGTTGTGCTTCTAGTGACCATTCCGTTTGCAGTAGAAGCACTCAGTTTCAGGCTTAGGTCTAGCTTTGGGCTTCTTCATGGGAGTGGTAACTTCTTGCCATTCTTTTTGAAGTTCCCCTTCTTTCCCTTGTCGCTTTTCTAGAAACTAGTGGTTTTGTTAACCATCAACACATGATGCTATTTCTTGATTTCTACCTTCGCGGGTTTCAGCATCGCGAAGAGCATGGGAATCATTTTCGTCATCCCTTGCATATTACAGTTCATCAAAAAGTTCTAGTAACTTGGTGATAGTGACTAGAGAACTTTGTCAATCACTATCTTATCTGGAAGATTAAATCCCACTTAATTCAAGTGATTGTAGTACCCAGACATTCTGAGCACATGCTCACTAGCTAAGCTATTCTCCTCCATCTTGTAGGCAAAGTACTTGTCAGAGGTCTCATACCTCTTAACACGGGCATGAGTCTAAAATATCATTTTCAGCTCTTGAAACATCTTATATGCTCCATGGCATTCAAAACATTTTTGAAGTCCCGGTTCTAAGCCGTAAAGCATGGTGCACTAATGTAACATCCCAAATTTTTAATTTGGAATGTTATACACTAGATCATCATTGCATATCATATTTCATCGCATTCTGGTTGATCCTAGAAATTCTATGCAACTCAAGGACCCTCGGAGAGAGTTGGGGATTTCGTTATTTTCATATTTGAGTTTTCTCAAATTTTGAAAATAGGATCATTTGATTTTATTTATTTCATCTTCAATTTTTTCTATTATAAAAATTATGAGAGAGGGAATAAAATGACTTTCCCAAAATAAAGAAATATTGAGGGTTTAAATAAAAAATCCAATAAGATTTTATTTTGGTTTTATTTGCTATTTTATTTGAATTTAGGAAAAATTGCACGTTTTCAAAATTTGCATTTCGAGCCAAGAAAATGTTCATCCTGTTCTAAATATTTTATTTAGACGGAGAAAATTTGTTTTGGCATTTTTTGATTTTTTATTTATTTTTCAAGAATTATTTTTAGTCGCAGCGATATTGTTTAAAAAAAACAAGACCCCGCGCCCGACTGGACCAAGGGCCCAGCTGAGCAGGCCGGCCCAGCCGCCCGCCGCCGCCTCTCGCCGGGTCGGGACAGGAGTCCCGACCAGCGCCGCCGCCGCCCGAGTCCGGGGAGGACTCCGCCTCCCGAGGTCGACCCCTCCCCAAGTTGCCTCTCCCCGCCCCCTTTATAACCGCCGCCGCCCCCCTGCAGCCCACACCGCCGCCACCCCACGCCTCCAGCGCCGCCGCCGCACGCCGCCGCGCCGCAGCCACCACCTCGCGCCGCCCGCCGCCCCGCTGCTGCGTAGGAGCCGCCGCCCTGCCGCCCTGCACCACCCGCCGCCCGCCGGAGCCTCGCCGGAGCCCCGAGCCAAGGTAGACGCCGCCCGGTTTTTGAGAAAAAGCCGTTTCGTTTTTTTGAAAACCCTAGTTTTCGTTTTTCATTTTTTAAATAGATCGGTTTTTCTCCGGTTTATTTATTTAGCGAGCGTTCGCTCGTCCGTTCATTTTAACGAACGCGTTCATCATTTAGTTCCTGTTAACGAACGTTCGTTCATTAACCTGTTAGTCGTTTTTCTTTTTCTCGGATTAAATCCGAGGTTTTTCTGATCACGATTTCTGATCCGATGTTCGTTTTAGTTTAACTTTTCGCTCGTTTGTCGGAATCAGGCGATTCAAGCGCCTGGAGTTTCGTCTCCAAACCCTCTTTCTGTTTAACCAACTCAAACAAGTTTTTCCGCAGTAAAATTTGCCCTAGTTTCAGATTAGTAAACGAAGCTTATTTCTTTTGCCGTTTGTCTTTTGTTGCTTCATTCGGTTTGATTCTTTTTGCCAACCGGAGTTCTTAAGTTGAACTTTCTGGTTAGATCTTTTATTCGAGTTTTACCTATGCATTAGTTGAGTACTTATTGTATGCTTGTTTGTTTGCGATAGAGTACCCGGAGTGCACCGCTTGCTACTTCAAATCGCTAGGTTTCACAAATCATCAGCAAGGGAAGTAACACTTTGATCATACTTCCTATTACCCAGTTTTTATTGCATTAGATCAAACCTCACACATTGCATGATTAGGATCTAATTAAATTGTGAGTTTGGGAAGTAGATGAGGTAGTACCTATTACCTGTTATTATCAAACCTTTGGGAGTTACTTCTACGTTTGCTTATTATGCTATGCTATGCTAGTAGACGTGGATTGGGTGAGTGAAATCCATGACAGATGTGAGATTGTTAAATCAATGGTTTATCTAAGGTGGCAACTTAAATACACATCAGGGTGGATTGAGGCACCTGGGTATTCCAGTGATTGCCTATTTTTCTTTTGGACCGCCACCCAGGCTCAAAGGGATCATGAGATTATTCATACTAGAAACTTTTGTGTGCAGCCACAAGCTACTATGGGCTCTAGCTTAGTTGACTAAGTCGTGCGAACTCTTACAGTGGTAGACTAGCAGATGTAGGGGATGTAGAGTGGTACGGTCTACCCGTTCGTAATGTGCTAGCACTTCTGAAAGACTATGTCTCGGTCATCCGTTTCTCAAACATCATGTAGTGCGAAATTCCCTACGGAGGAGATCGAGTCTTGTGGGGAAAAGTGCGCAAACCTGTGCAGAGTGTATAAACTAATCATGGTTAGCCGTGTCCCCGATTATGGACATCTTGAGTATCTAGTACCTGGATTATCATGTGAATCTCATCATATTACTCTAAATTAATTTGTTGGGTTTTAATGATGATGCTTAATTGGGATTGAGAGCGTGTCTACACTCTCAATGTTTAAAAACTACCATGATAGTTAAATAAAATTTATTCCTTTGTAGTAGGGAAAAATTGGCTTTACGAAAACTGTAACCATAGAGATTTCCACCAGCCAAATATGCATATAGAATAGCCTTATTCTATTACTGCTCTCTATGTGTTACATTGCCAGCATATTCCATGTGCTGAACCGTTTCGGGCTGCAACGTTAATGTTGCAGACTTTTTAGACAACGAGTAAGGTGCTTTTAGGTCGTGGTTCTATACTCAGTGATGCCGTTGGAGTTGATGGACTCACTTATCTTCCAAGCCTTCCACTGTTATCGTTGTTAGATTGCCTTAAACCATATTTATTGTAATAAGTTCTGTTTTGAGACTCTCGATGTAATAAGTGTGTGATTGCTACTCTGTTATAAATCCTTCAAGTACTGTGTGGTGTCAGCATTACTGATCCAGGGATGACACCGGAGCACAGAGATTGGACCGTTTGAGGTCTGGTCGCTACAATATGGTATCAGAGCACATGCTGACTGTAGGACACGACCACTAAGCTATAGCCCTAGATCACTACTCACTCTTCCCATTCTAACTCCTCATCTTTTCTACTCTTTTGGGATGGTGGATGCAAGGAACAAGTTCACCCAGCCGGATGAAGATACACCCTTTGGACGTCACCTGAAGGAAGTCACTAAGTACCTGAACATCGGAGTACCAAGCTTCACCGGAACCTACAACGCCACTTTACCTGAAGAGGAGCGCTGGATGATTCAAGTTCAAGTTCCAGGAAGGACGTTCATGCCAGTCACCGAGCCCATAGAGTTTTCCTTTGATGCACCGACATGGAGTCTAGGAAAGAGCATGGCAGCTCACATCGCCATGGGACGTATTGGAGAATTTTACCGCAATGATCTCCAGGATACTATCTACCAGATTTGTGGACGCCGAGATGAGCAATGGGAGATGATCAGCACCAAGAAGGATAGATCAATTGCAGCTTTTATCTAGGAGTTAAACCAGCACATTCGACGTCAGGAGAACCAGATGTGCGCTGATATGATAGATCTAAAGAAGGCGAGAACAAGAATCAAGGAACTGGAGGAAGAACTCAAGGCTACACATGAAAATTATGAAGAGGAAATCAAAGTATTAGTGGGGAAGAATGACGACCTGATCAAGAAGATTGGAATATTTATGGGAGACCCTGCACCAGTAGAAGAAGACGAAGAATCCAAGGAGATTCGCCTGGAAGACTACATCATCATCGACGACACCGACTCGGATCCAGATGATAGCGATGATGACTATGTTGATGAAGCTGGAGCAGATATCATGGAGTCTGCAAACGAAGAATATTTATAGTAGACCATCCCAACAGTAGTAGTAGTCCACCATGTAAATATAGTAGTCCGAGCACCTTTTTCGATAAATAGATCGATTGTATGCCCTTGCTTGATTGAATGAAGTGAATTGTTTGTTTTTGCCTCATATGCATATTGGTAGTGTTTCTCTCTAGACCCCTCTCTATTCTTAAATCTCATCTTTTCTAAACCCTCAGATGCCTCCGAGACGTGACCCCGGATTTACCTTCCCACCAGAGCTCACCCAGTTGATCCAGCAGCAGAACACATTGATGCAGCTGCTAGTCCAGAATCAGAATCAGGGGAACAACAACAACAACCCACCACCACCACCACCTCTCGATCACTTAGCCCATTTTCTTAGGCTGAATCCGCCGGTGTTATGCAGTAGCACCAAACCGATAGTAGCAGATGATTAGCTCCGCAAGACAGCAAGGGAGTTGACCATGACAGGATACACAGATGCAGAAAAGGTGAAGTTTGCCGCACATCAACTTGAAGGACCCGCAGCATCATGGTGGGAGAATTTCACAGCCACTTTCCCTGTCGACACTGTCACATGGGACCAGTTCCAGCAGGCTTTCTGTATTGCCCATGTTTCAGCAGGAGCTATGGCCATGAAGAAGCAAGAGTTTCACAACTTGCGCCAAGGAGGACGGACAGTTGGCCAGTATGTGGAGGATTTTAGTAAGCTAGCACGTTATGCCCCAGATGACGTTACTACAGATGCAGCTAAGCAGGAGAAGTTTCTGGAAGGACTGAATGATGAGTTGAGCATGCAGTTGATGGTAGCAACTTTCAACAACTACCAGGAGTTGGTAGATCATGCTCTTATGATTGAAGGGAAGTAGCAGCAGATTGAGAACCGCAAGAGGAAGTATGGACAAGGGAAGTACAATTCTGGAGCTCAGCAGAAGCCACGATTTACCCCTAGGCCGGGAGGACATTTTCAGCATACCCATGGAGGAAGTAACTCGCACAATCACAATGGCACCAAGAATGGGAATGGGAATGGAGGAAGTAACGGCCAGAATCGCACCAACCCATCAACCCCAGCCAAGAGAGACCTGAGCCAAGTCACTTGCTTTAAGTGCCAGAAGACCGGACATTATGCTAATGAATGTCCTGAAGCCCAAAATGGAAATGGCAATGGAAGCTCTGGGATGAAGCCGAACCCTTTCAATAGGGGACAGGTGAACCACGTAAATCTGGAGGAAGTTGAAGCCCAGCCCGATGCAGTAATAGGTAAGTTTTTGGTTAAGTCATTTACTGCACTCGTTCTTTTTGATACTGGTGCATCACATTCATACATATCAAGGGGATTTGTGGATAAGTATAAACTGCCAACCCAAGCCCTTAGGTCACCCATGTTAGTAACCTCGCCTGGAGCAGAGTATATGGCTAGTCTATGGTGTGATCGGTTACCATTAAGGATTGGTAACTACGTATTTCCTCAGACCTAATAGTATTGGAATCCCAAGGACTGGATGTGATATTAGGCATGGATTGGTTATCAAAGTATGAAGGGAACATTGAATGTGCCAGTAAGTCAATTTTTCTTACCACCCCAGAAGGGAGAAGGATCAAGTATGTATCCCGGCATGTGCCAAAAAGGACTCAAGTAAATTGCTTAACAGGAGTTGTGCAGGAGGAAGTACCAGTGGTGAAAGATTTCCCTGATGTATTTCCAGAAGAATTGTCAGGCATGCCACCGGATAGAGATATTGAGTTTTTGATTGAACTTTTGCCACGCACAGGGCCAATATCTAAGAGACCATATAGGATGCCCGCAAAGGATTTGGTGGAGATTAAGAAGCAGATCAAGGAGTTACTAGATAAGGGATATATCCGCCCAAGTTCTTCACCTTGGGGATCACCAGTACTTCTAGTGGAGAAGAAGGATGGATCGTTAAGGATGGTTGTTGATTATCGAGGATTGAATGAAGTAACCATCAAGAACAAGTACCCACTACCCATGATCAATGATCTGTTTGATCGATTGCAAGGAGCTAAGGTATTTTCCAAGATCGATCTTCGATCAGGGTACCATCAGTTGAAGATTCGAGAACAGGATATACCCAAGAGAGCTTTTACCACCAGGTATGGGCTGTACGAGTATACCGTTATGTCATTTGGTCTGACTAACGCACCTGCTTATTTTATGAACATGATGAACAAAGTGTTTATGGATTTTCTGGATAAGTTTGTCATAGTGTTCATTGATGATATCCTGGTTTACTCGAAGAATGAAGAGGAGCATAAGGAGCATTTGCATTTGGTACTTGGAAAACTCAGAGAACATCCGTTGTATGCCAAGTTTAGCAAATGTGAGTTTTGGTTGAAGGAAGTTGGATTTCTCGGACACGTTATATCTGGAGAAGGTATAGCAGTAGATCCCACCAAGGTTGACACTGTGACAAATTGGGAAGCGCCAACAACAGTTGGAGAGATCCGGAGTTTTCTTGGACTTGCAGGATACTACCGGAGATTCATTGAAAATTTCTCGAAGATTGCAAAACCTATGACGGAGTTGTTGAAGAAGGATACAAAGTTCATATGGACCAAGGAATGTGAGGCCAGTTTTCAGGAGTTGAAGAAACGTTTGGTTACATCACGAGTGTTGATTTTGCCAGATCAGACTAAGGACTATGAGGTGTATTGTGACGCTTCACGTCGAGGACTTGGAGCAGTGCTTATGCAGGAAGGAAGAGTTGTTTCCTATGCCTCCCGACAGCTTAAGCCTCATGAGTTGAATTATGCTACGCATGATTTGGAGTTAGCAGCCGTAGTGCACGCATTGAAGACTTGGATACATTTTCTCATTGGAAATCATTATGAGGTGCACACGGATCACAAGAGTTTGAAGTACATCTTCACACAGAAGGAGTTGAATCTCAGGCAAAGGAGATGGTTGGAGCTCATCAAGGATTATGACATGAGATTGCATTATCACCCCGGAAAGGCTAACGTAGTAGCTGACGCGTTGAGCCATAAAAGTCATGTAAACACCTTAATGACGGGAGATTTACCAAGGGAGTTAGCCGAAAATCTTCGTGAGCTATGTTTGGAAATAGTTCCGAGAGGCTATGTAGCCGCATTGGAGATTCAGTCTACTTTGATGGATAAGATCAGAGAAGCCCAGAAGACTGACAAGGAGATTGCCTCTATTAAGGAGAAAATGAGCAAAGGAAAAGCTAAAGGATTTCGTGAGGATGAGCACGATACCTTATGGTTTGAAGACCGCGTTTATGTGCCTAATGATTTGGAGATCAGGAAGTTAATTCTGCAAGAGGCCCATGATTCACCTTATTCGATTCACCCAGGAAATACCAAGATGTATCTGGATTTGAAGGATATTTTCTGGTGGACCGGAATGAAGAAGGATATTGCGGAGTATGTAGCAGTTTGTGATGTATGTCAGAGAGTAAAGGCAGAGCATCAGAAGCCAGCAGGATTGCTACAACCATTACCGATACCCGAATGGAAGTGGGATAAGCTAGGCATGGATTTTATCACAGGATTACCCAGAACTCGTTTAGGCTATGACTCGATTTGGGTTGTAGTCGATCGTTTGACAAAGGTAGCTCATTTCATTCCAGTAAAGACTACCTATACTAGGGCAAAGTTGGCAAAGATATACATGACCAGGATCGTATGTCTGCATGGAGTTCCAAGGAGCATTGTGTCAGATAGAGGAACCCAGTTTACCTCAAAGTTCTGGAATCAGTTGCACGAAACTTTGGGTACCAGGCTGGAGTTCAGTACAGTTTTTCATCCGCAGACAGATGGACAGACCGAGAGAGTCAATCAGATTTTCGAGGATATGCTGAGAGCTTGTGCGCTAGATTACGGATCTACACTACAAAAAAGACACATCCATGACATATTGGGCCGAACAATTTTTTTTTCTGTCATACATATGACACTTCTATGACGATAATTGTGACAAAACCCGGTATCATCATAGATGTGGTGGGCTCCTACTTCTACGACAAAAAATCATGATAGAAAATGGGCTTTTCGTCCTGGGCGGGCCGGAGACGCAGCTGCATGACATTCTTTGGGCCGTCCATGACGGAAAAAACCGTGGTAGAAGCGAGGGGAGGAAAATTTCGGGGAGTTCCCGGTTACGGTGGGAGGTCGGGGGCCGAGCGATGCGTGTTTCTCTCGTACACGTACGCGTGTGTGTGCGAGGCGTTGGCTCTAACTGAACCCGAGCGAGGCGTTGGGCTCTAACTGAACCCGAGCGATTGCACTGCAGGCTATGCGTTACTGAACCAGAGCGATCGATCGATGGCTGTTAACTGAACCCGATCGAGCGATTCCTTGGCTACTGCTGCTAACTAAAGCCGATTGATGGGATGAACAGTGAACGTTGCGGGGGGGGGGGGGGGGGGATGAACAGTGAGTAGTGGCATTGCCTCTGGATGAACAGGACCCCGTGGTGTGGTGGAGGGCTGGATGAACAGTCGACGGTGGAGGGGTGCCCGTGGAGGGGTGGATGAACAAGACTGTAACATCCCAAATTTTCAATTTGGAATGTTACACACTAGATCATCATTGCATATCATATTTATTGCATTTTGGTTGATCCTAGAAATTTCACGCAACTCAAGGACCCTCGGAGAGAGTTGGGGATTTCGTTATTTTCATATTGAGTTGTCTCAAATTTTGAAAATAGGATCATTTGATTTTATTTATTTTATCTTCAATTATTTCTATTACAAAAAAATATGAGAGAGGGAAAAATGATTTCCCAAAATAAATAAATATTGAGGGTTTAATAATAAAATCAAATAATATTTTATTTGGTTTTACTTGCTATTTTATTTGAATTTAGGAAAAATGTGCGTTTTTCAAAATTGCATTTAGGCTCCAAATAAATGTTCATCCTGTGCGGCTTGATTTTAGAAGCAGGGGAAAATTTATTTCGGGATTTTTGGAGTCCGTTTAGTATTTCTTTTGTTAGTTTTTCTGCGCGGGATTAATTAAAAAAAATCCAAACCGACTCCGGGCCATACCCGAGCGGGACTCCGCCCGGGGGGCCTTTATAAGCCGGCCCCGCCGAGCCGCCGAAGCCCTCCAGCCCGCCCGCCGAAACACTAGTGCCGCCGCCCGCGCCGCGCCGCCTCGCCGCCGCCCACGCCGCGCCGCCTCGTCGCCGCCTCGCCGCCGCCCCGCCTTGCCGCCTCGCCGCCGACCCCGCCGTCCCACCGCCCGAGGTAGCCGCCGTCACCGGCGGTTTTCCTCAGAAAACCGCCCGGTTTTTTAGATCCATTTTTTTATTAGAATGGTTTTTTTAGGTTTAGTTAATTAGCGAGCGTTCGCTCGTTCGTTCGTTTTAACGAACGTGTTCGTCGTTTAGATCCAGATAACGAATGTTCGTCCGTTAATCTGTTCGTCGTTTTTCTTTTTCTCGGATTTTCCGCGATTATTTCTGAACGCGATTTCTGATCCGATTTTCGTTTTAGTTTAACTTTTCGCTCATTTATCGGAATCAGGCGATTCAAGCGCCTGGAGTTTCGTCTCGAAACCCTCTTTCCGTTTAACTAACTTAAACAAGTTTTTGCTTCTGTAAAAATTGCCTTAGTTCCAGAATAGTAAACGAAGCCTGTTTCTTTTGCTGTTTGTGTTTCGTTGCTTCGTTTGATTTGATTCTTTTTGCCAACCGGAGTTTTTAAGGTGAACCTTCTGGTTAGATCTCTTATTTGAGTTTTACCTGTGCATTAGTTGAGTACTTATTGTGTGCTTGTTGTTTGCAATAGAGTATCTGGAGTGCGCCGCTTGTTACTTCGAATCGCTAGGTTTCCCGGATCATCAGCAAGGCAAGTAACACTTTGATCATACTTCCTACTACCCAATTTTGTTGCATTAGATCAATGCTTACACATTGCATGATTAGGATCTAATTAAATTGTGGGTTTGGGAAGTAGTTGAGGTAGTACCTATTACCTGTTTATTATCAAACCTTTGGGAGTTACTTCTACGTTTGCTTATTATGCCATGCTATGCTAGTAGACGTGGATTGGGTGAGTGTATCCATGACAGATGTGAGATTGTTAATTAATGGTTTATTTAAGGTGGCAACTTAAACACACATCTGGGTGGATTGAGGTACCTGGGTATTCCAGGATTGCCTGTTTTTCTTTATGGGCCGCCACCCAGGCTCAAAGGGATCCTGAGATTATTCATGCTAGAAACTTCCGTGTGTAGCCACAAGATATTATCGGCTCTAGCATAGTTGACTAAGTCGTGCGAACTCTTACAGTGGTAGACTAGCAGATGTAGGGGATGTAGGTGGTACGGTCTACCCATCGTAAGGTGCCAGCGCTTCTGAAAACTATGTCTCGGTCATCCATTTCTCAAACACCTTGTAGTGCGAGAAATCCAATGGAGGAGATCGAGTCTTGTGGGGAAAAGTGCGCAAACCTCTGCAGAGTGTATAAACTAATCATGGTTACCCAAGTCCCCGGTTATGGACATCTTGAGTATCTAGTACCTGGATTATCATGTGAATCTCAACATGTTACTATAAAGTTTAATTTTGATGGGTTTGTTTAATGATGATGCTTAATTGGGGTTGAGAATGCTGTCAACCATTCTCAATGTTTAACAACTACCATGATAGTTAAATAAATCTATTCCTTTGCAGTAGGGAAAAATTAGCTTTTCGCAAAACTGTAACCATAGAGCTATCCACCAGCCAAATATGCATATAGAATAGCTGTTTCATTTCATTACTCTATGTGTTACATTGCCAGCATATTCCATGTGCTGACCCGTTTCGGGCTGCAATGTTAATGTTGCAGACTTTTCAGACGATGATTAAGGAGTTTCAGGTCGTGGTTCTATACTCAGTGATGTTGTTGGAGTTGATGGACTCACTTATCTTCCAAGCCTTCCGCTGTTACCGTTATTAGATGGCCTTAAGCCATATTTATTGTAATAAGTTCTCTTTTGAGACACTCGATGTAATAAGTGTGTGATTTCTACTCTGTTATAAATCCTTCAAGTACTGTGTGGTGTCAGCATTACTGATCCAGGGATGACACCGGAGCACAGAGATTGGACCGTTTGAGGTCTGGTCGCTACAAGACCCCGTGGTGTGGAGGGCAGGATGAACAGTACAGGGTGGAGGGGTGCCCGTGGAGAGGTGGTTGAACAGGCCCCCGTGGTGTGGAGGGCTAGGTGAACAGTAGACGGTGGAGGGGTGGTTGAACAGTAGCCGGTGGAGTAGCGCGCGGTGGAGGCTGGATGAACAGGAGCCCGTGGAGGCTGGAGGAGGTCGACGGTAGATGAATAGTAGCTCGTGGAGGCTGGAGGGGGTCGACGGTGGAGATGAACAGTATCCCGTGGAGTCCCGTTTTGCGGTACGCCACACCCCTCCCGATGAACAGGACCCCCGTTTCGACCATAGTGCTCCAACACAAGTCTGTTTCCTCTGTTTTGCGGTACACCACACCCCTCCCGATCAACATGACCCCCGTTTCGACCGTAGGAGGTCCGTTTCCTCCGTTTTGCGGTACGCCACACCCCTCCCGATCAACAGGACCCCCGTTCTGACTGTAGGAGTTCCGTTTCCTCCGTTTTCTGGTACGCCACACCCCTCCCGATCAACAGGACCCCCGTTTTGACCGTAGGAGGTCCGTTTCCTCCGTTGTGCGGTACGCTAGGCCTCGTTTCCATCGCCTCTTCCATCCAAGCGCTCCCGATGAACACGACCACGCATTCCGTTCCGACCCAGCCACGTTGCCTCCCGATGAACACGAGCATTCCGTTGCCTCCCCATGAACACGACGACGACGCTGTTTCTCCGTTCCGACCCAGCCATGTACACGAGCCATCGCCGTACGTATGCGCGAGTAGGCGTTCGAGACCTCACCCGTATGTACACATATGTGGCCATATTTTCTTTCTTGCACCCTGGCCGCCTCTACTACGACACGTGCGCGCCTCTACATCAACCAGTATATATGTACGTACACGTTCGCGACCAGAATGACAACGCCACGTACGCTTCGACCAGGTGGGTCCCGACTGTCAGGCACTTCCTTGCCTGCGAAGATGTAGCTGGTGGGTCCCATCAGTCAGGGGGCGATCATTTTTTTGCCCGAACGCACTTCCTTGCGCGCGAAGATGTAGCTGGTGGGTCCCAGCAGTCGGGGGGCTGGTGGGTCCCAGCAGTCAGGGGGCGAATCGTTTTCGATTTTTTTTACCCGGACGCACTTCCTTGCGTGCGAAGATGTAGCTGGTGGGTCCTAGCAGTCAGGGGGGCGAATCATTTTTTTTGCCCAGACACACTTCCTTGCGTGTGAAGGTGTAGCTGGTGGGTCCCAGCAGTCTGGGGGGAAACATTTTTTTCACGAAATACGGTGGCCCGTCTGGTGTGTCCCTGCTGTCAGGTGGAGGAATCATTATTTTCCGCATAATAAGGAGGCACTTCCTTGCTGTCGCCGTGGACCCAGCTGTCAGCTTCTCCACGTACAGTCCATGTCCAATGGAAGTCGTTCCTTGACCACGTTGACCACGCCGCGCCGAGAGCACCAGGGCAGTGGACGACGACGAGGCCTAGGAAGGGGACGACACGGAGGCAGGGAAGACTCGGCAGTTGTTTCCCACGCGGAGGGGAGTACGACTGTACGACGGTTTATTGGTTCGTCTGCCATCGCCGGAGAATAATAGCAGGTGTGGGTGAGTAGAGGGATGGCTAGGCCAGCGATGGGAGTACGGTCGGGCGGTGAGGCCTGCGCGGTAGCACAGCTTGCACGAGGAGGAGGGAGCAGGCAGTCCCGCCGGCGCTTGTTTGAGCGGCTGGAGCAGGAAGAGCAGAGATTGAAGAAGCACGACGGCCGTTGGATGGACATCCAACAGTCAGTGCTTGTGTGTCAACCTTTTTTTAGGACAGCCTCAAATCTGTGGAAAACAGCATACAACCCATCTGCCATTATTTCTAATAATTTACAGCCCATTTGCTAATTCTTAAGGTTTTTTTGGAGCCCATATTCTTTTTGTTAGCATTGCAGCCCATATTGTGGCAACGGTTAAAAAATTATACGAAATTTTTCATATTTCGGTGCGGTCCGAACTGTTTTTAATCTCGAAATTTCGACTCACATTCAAACTGATTTTAAAAATAAATGTATATCAATATAAAATCCAACAAATTCTTCACACATAAAAATTAATGTAATTTAAAATCTTGAAATGAAAAAAAAGATATTTGAAACTAATTGCCGGTTTGATGTGTTTTAAAAATGTACAACCCATTTCTCATTACTGATGGGCCATTTTCTCGGCCAGCCGGATGAAAGCTCTCCTCGTCTTGAAAGATTTGCAGCCCAATAGGCCTGACAAAGCGACTTACTTGGCAAATCACAAAAAAACTGGGCTGTGGCTGTGGACCCAGCTGTCAGCCTCTCCACGTACAGTACTCTTCCGATGGAAGTCGTTCCTTGACCACGTTGACCACACCGCGTGGAGAGCACCACGGCGGTGGACGACGGCGAGGCCTAGGAAGGGGATGACGCGGCAGTGGAAGCCCGCGTGGAGAGGACTACGAGGGTTCACTGGTTCGGCTGCGGTGTGAGGCTGCCGTCGCCGCAGGGCCTAGCCAGCGGTGGGAATAGTAGGGGGCGGTGAGGCCTCTGCGGCAGCACAGCCGACCAGGGGAGGTAGGAGCATGCGGCCCGACCAGCGCTGCTTTGGGCGGCTGGAGCAAGAAGACCAGAGGTTGAAGAAGCACTACGGCTGTTGGATGGACATCGTACGGTCACTGGAGCTAGAATCGTTCATATTGACTAAGTTGACAAAGCCCTTCGTCCCCGTCAACTTAGTAGGCCCACAAGTCAGCCTCCCAGCAAGGTGGGTCCCAGCTAGCTGCGGGAGTATTCATTTTTTGTGCATAATAAGGAGGCACTTCCGGTGGGTCCGAGCTGACAGCGGGGTGAACGTTTTTTTCACAAAATACGATGGCCCGTCCGGTGGGTCCCAGCAGTCAGGGGGAAACGATTTTTTTCGCAAAATACTGGTGGCCCGTCCGGTGGGTCCCTGCTGTTAGGTGGATGAATAATTATTTTCCGCATAATAAGGAGGCACTTCCTTGCGGCTACCGTGGACCCAGCTATCAGCCTCTGCACGTACAGTACTCTTCCGATGGAAGTCGGTCGTTGACCATGTTGACCATGCCGCGTCGAGAGCACCAGGGCGGTGGACGACGACGAGGACTAGGAAGGGGACGACTCGGAGCTGGGGAAGACGCAGCAGTGGAGGTGTGAGGCTGCTGTTGCCGCAGATTAACAGGGGGTGTGGGTGAGTAGAGGGATGGCCTGGCCAGCGGTGGGAGTAGTAGGGGGCAGTGAGGCCTCCGCGGCATCACATCCGGCCACGGGAGGCAGGAGCACGCGGCACGACTAGCGCTGGTTTGGGCGGCTGGAGCAAGAATACCAAAGGTTGAAGAAGCACTACGGCCGTTGGATGAACATCGTACGGTAACAGGAGCTAGAATCGTTCATATTGACTAAGTTGACAAAGCCCTCCGTCCCCGTCAACTTGGTAGGCCCACAAGTCAGCCTCCCAGCAAGGTGGGTCCCAGCTAGCTGCGGGAGTATTCATTTTTTGTGCATAATAAGGAGGCACTTCCGGTGGGTCCGAGCTGACAGCGGGGTGAACGTTTTTTTCACAAAATACGATGGCCCGTCCGGTGGGTCCCAGCAGTCAGGGGGCGAATCGTTTTCGATTTTTTTTACCCGGACGCACTTCCTTGCGTGCGAAGATGTAGCTGGTGGGTCCCAGCAGTCTGGGGGGAAACATTTTTTTCACGAAATACGGTGGCCCGTCTGGTGTGTCCCTGCTGTCAGGTGGAGGAATCATTATTTTGCGCGTAATAAGGAGGCATTTCCTTGTGTGCGGCCATGGACCCAGCTGTCAGCCTCTCCACGTATAGTCTACTTCCGATGGTGTCGTTCGTTGACCACGTTGACCATGCTGCGCCGAGCGCATCCAAGGTGGTGGACGACGGCGAGGCCCCGGACAGCAACGAGCCGGAGATGTGAAGATGTGGGAGTAGAGTCGCAGACAGAGAGGTGTACGAGGGTTAACTGGTTCTAGTGCGGTGTGGTTCGGCAGTCGGTGGAGAAGAACAGGAGGTGTGGAGGGGTGGAGGGATGGCCTGGCCAACGGTGGAGTAGCGCTTCATAGCGAAGCGTGCTAAGCAAAGCTGCTAGCAGCAGGAGGCGGGAGGTGGTCCCGGCAGTGCTGGAGGAAGAAGACGAGAGATTGAAGATGGATGCATGTCATTGGATGTAAATCCAACGGCTAACATGTCAGAATCATTTGTTGACTAAATTGACAACGACTTGCATTGGCTTCGACCTATTGGCCCACATTTCAGCCTCCAAAAATGTGGCACGTATTCAACCCATTTTTTCAGAATTTACAGTCTTTTTTTGTGCGGTAGAATTTATAGTCAATTTGATCTTTTTTTTGAATTACAGCCATTAGCTGGGCTAGGTGAACAAATAATGTAGCATCCATGCGGCCCGTTTATTTTATTTCCTAAAAAATTACAGGCCATTTGCACTTTCTCGAAATACATGATTTTGCTGGGCTGATTCTAATTATAATGTTGGGTTGGGCCAGTAATGTTATAAAAAAAATAAAAAGGGGTTGAGCATTTTGTTATAAATATATTTAAATAATAAGTGATATGATTACATTCGTCCTTAAATCTTACCAAGCTTTTGTACACAATCACTAGGATTTTCATGCCAAAACAATCCAGGATTTTATTTGTTAAGAAATTATTTTTATAAGTTAATAAGATGTGGGATATTGGTTTCTTACATATGTAAGTATCTGTTAAATATATCATGACAATTAAAATAATATATAATAACATATGAAATATTTTTTTTAGAAAAACAGTGAGCATCTCCCCGGTTCCATTCCTGAGAACGAAACCACAACATATTCTGATACAGCAGCTCAAAGAGCGGTTCGAAAACAAAGGTAGAAAAGCTACAAACTAGGGGGGTGGATGAACAAGTTCTCTGAATAACACAAATCACCCGAGCGGTGCCAAAGGCAGAGCAGATAGAGCACTCAAATGACACAAGGAGGGTCCAGCGAAGCCTTCATGGTCTTCAGCCGAGGGGCCGTGTCAGCCTGCGGCGACCAGTAAGCAAGTAGAGAGACCAGGCTGGAAGGCGTAGCATGGTGGATATCCCTCTTTTTCGGCGCCAGGTGCCCATCATCTTCATCAGAGATCTTGAGACGAGCCCACGGGTCCAGCCCCAGAGCAGGTCGAGCCTTGTTCAGCCACAAGTGATCACCAATGGTTTCTGGAGGGATCTTGTTAGGGTTTCCACGAAGCTCATCAACTTATCCTTGTCCGATCCGTAGGAGAGAATCGCCCAGTTCTTGACCATGTTCCTGATCAACCTCAAGACCTGCGGAATGGAAATCTAGGAGGTGTTACTGAAAATCATAGCATTTCTATATTTCCAGAGGCACCAAAGGACAACTGAGCTAACAGTGTTTAAAACTGAGCACTTTTTGGTAGCAATCCAGAATCTGGCGATAGATTTGAAGGATGAGCCAATCTGACTAGAGAAATATTCCTCAATGTGGGCCAGAGATGTTTAGCAACTATACATTCAAAAAATAGGTGAGAACAAGACTCTTGTTCCAAGCAGTAAACACAATCAAGGGGTTTGATGATGTGTCTCTTCCTAAGGTTATCCCTAGTCATCAATTTGTTTTTGGAGAGAAGCCAGATAAATACATGAATTTTAGGGGGAACTCTCAATTTCCAGATAGCAGGGATAAACACAGGTTGAACCCCTCTAAAGTTGATAACATGATAGAGGGAGCTGGAGGAATACTTCCCCTTATTGTCCAGCTGCCAAATCAGGGCATCCGGCTCGGCAGTAAAGGTAATGCTTTTGTTAAAGAGAGTTTTAGGCATTGACCATCCCAAACTTCATTGACACTTTTGTTAAGCTCATTGCGGACAGAGTAAATAGGCCAAAATTGGACTGCTAGGGGGGATGTGCCAAACCAACTATCTTCCCAGAACCTGGTTCTGCTCCCATCCCCTATGTTCTGTCTGTAGCCAAATTTCACAGCATGCATAATAGATTTTAATCCTTTCCAGAATCTAGAGGTCTTAGGGTTGGAGGAAGGTACAAAAATATTAGGTTTATTTCTTAGGTATTTATGGGCAATAAGAAGCTTCCAGGGTTTCAGGTCTTCCTCATAGAATCTTTTAAGCCAAGACCCTAGAAGACAGATGTTAATTTCTTGGAGGTTAGGTATGCCTAGGCCTCCAAAATCTTTTTTCATAGAGACTAGGGCCCAATTAGCAAGGTGTAGCTTCCTATTTCCCTCAAAATCATTCCACAAGCAATGAGACATCTGAGAATTGATGAGGTTCACTACCCATTTAGGGAACTTGAAGAAGGAGAGGAGATACACTGGAATGCTAGCCAAACAAGCTTGTATGAGGATCAATCTACCTCTGTAAGAGAGAAGTTTGCCCCTCCACCCAGCAATCCTTTTAATGATTTTATCCAGAAGGGGTTGGATATCCTCTCTCCTTAGTTTATCATAGTGGAGAGGGATACCTAGGTACTTAATGGGGAAGTTACGTTTATTACAGAATAGAATAGAGAGGAAGCCAGCTAACTCCTGATCATCCATGTTGATAGGGATGAGTTCACTTTTAGAGTAGTTGATTCTCATGCCTGAGACTTGTTCGAACCAGGTTAGAATAATTTTCAGATTGCTAGCATGTGTGGAGTCATTGTCTAAGAAAAGGATGGTATCATCTGCATATTGAAGGCAGATGATGCCACCAGGGCAGACCTCTGGATAGAGCCCTGCAATCATACTATGATCAGCAGCTTTGCTCAGCATTTTAGTAAGAACGTCCACTACTAAATTAAACAAAAGTGGGGAGATGGGGTCACCTTGCCTAAGGCCTTTACCAGCAAGGAAAAAGAATCACTTTCACAGTTATTTAACTTGACCCCAACAGATCCCCCATGAGTAAGTTGCTGGATCCAACTCTCCTCTATGAAAGGCTTGGAAAAGATCTAAGAGATCATTTTTCACCAAGTCCCAAAAATGCTGGTAAAACAAGAAGGGAATCACATCAGGACTAGGAGCCCCATCAGGATAAGATCTAAAAATGGCTTCCTTCACCTCTGTCTCTGAAAAAGGGGCTTCTAGCAGCTCATTTTCAGTAGGAGAGACTTTTTCAGAAGCAGAGAAAAAATTGTTTTGTAGAGAGAACCCAGAAGGGTTTTCTTTCTTAAACAGGTCTTTGTAGAAGTCACTATCCACTTTCAGCATCTCATCTACCTCAGTAACAGGGCCATTAGGGCCATCAAGGGAGTGAATGAGGGGTTTCCTCCTCCTCTGGTTAGCTACTGCATGGAAGTAAGCAGTATTTCTATCACTTCCAACATATCTAGCAGAACTGTGGGTTTTCTTTCTGACAGGGCAATTCTCAACTTTATGGGTAACCATTTTGCAGATAAAACAACTCTTGGGCTTGACACATTTATCCAAATGATGCCCTGGTTCCCCACAGTTGTAGCAGATCACCTCAGAGTATGCCATAAGGCCCGAAGCAGGGGCAGGAGCACTTTTCTGGATGTCCTATCTCTTCTTTTGCTGATTCTTGCCTTGAGATTTCCCACTGATCTGAGAGCCAGAACCACCAGCAGATTGATCTTGGGCAATTACAGGAGCCTGCCCAGATTGTGCCCCCATTTGGGGCGGAGGTGGGCCATACCACTGCCCAACCGGCGCTCCCCCCATTGTGATAGGGGAAATTCATCGGAGTTCCTGGTTCCTGCTCATCCTCCAGCCAGATGTTGTCTCTCAGGAAGCAGAAATAACCACCAGATAACTCAATTGAAGCAGATTGCAAGCCTAATTTCAATCTTCTGCAGGTTTGGGGGAGAGGTAAGGTAGGGGATCCACCTGCTCCGGCTCCGGTGGTGTGCTGGTGGGCAGGAGTCCAGTCAAGCATTCCCATCTCACAGCACGGCGTGGATCTCCTGAATTCACTTCTCCTTTTGCCCATTGAACAAACACAATTGGCGGCTCACTGGGGTGGGGCATCTCGTGCTTCTCCGAGAAATCTCCTTTGAAGTAGATCCACAGGGCTTGATTCAGCAGCTCCCAATCCACATGATCCTTGCACATCCGAGCATACCTGCGTGAGTGAGAGAACGGATTCGGTCCCTCCTCGGCTTCCTCCCTCCCAGCTTCCTCCTTTGCTTCCCTCCATTCGTGCGTGCACTGGGTCTAGGAGAGAGCATCGTCGCGGATCCGCATCGCCCGCTCCCTCCATCTCCTCCCTCGAGTCTCCCGCAGCACCGCCGGCACGATGGAGTCGAGCGGCTGGAGCATCCGCGGGAAGGCTTTGTAGACATGTGGGAGATGCATCTTGTACATCTGTCTGTCTTCCAGCCATTCCCCCGTGGATATGGCCGTCGACTCCATGGGGCACGCGAGCAGACTTGTTGAGGGGGGCAGGCGCGCCCGGAGTCAGGAGGCGGGGGGTGGCGGCGAGATCTATTTGCCAATTACTCCCTCCTTTTCGGTTTATAGGGCTCAAATTAAAAATATCACCAACCAAGGTAGATGATGAATGGTGGAATACTTTTTGTAGTTTGCAAAAGCACCTAATTAATGCACTTGTTTTCCTCAAAAAATTATGTTTATCAATGCATAAATTGCAATGCATGCATGCATAAAGTACATGCGTTGGTCAATTTTCTCTTAATAATTGCATGCAATGATTTAATGCACCTTGGAATCTGAACATGTGATGGAAAACAACCAAATTGAGCCTTATAAAATTGAAAAACTAAAAATTTGAGATAAGCCCTATAAACCGAAAAGGAGGGAGTATGTGAACTAAACAGTCAACATATAAAATAATTTAAATATATATAATATAGTTAGAAGGGAAACATAAGTTGGACCTTGCGTTCCTATTCTTATATAAAAAATAGAACATACCTCTGTGTTTTCTTCAAAAAATACATAAATTGGGCTGCCAAAAATAAAACCTCGGATGGGAGGTCCATAGGCTGGTCGATACATGATGGCCCTAAGAAAATACAAACAGGCCTATGGACCTCCCATCCGAGGGCGTGGGCTGCGCATGTTAAAAATGAAAGCCTAGACGGGGCAACCCAAAACCACGTCCAACACTTGCCAAAACTTCGTCCCTCATTTTCTCTGTGTTTCGCACACTCGACATTGTGTGGGCATTTTGACTGTGCATCATATGAAGATGTGCTATGCATGAATGTTGATCAACATGATGTTAACTGGCTGGTAGTTCCATTTTCGACCATGAATAAAACTTCCAACATGATGTTAACCCTATTTGAAAAGGCTATGTTAATATAAATGCTCTGCCTCTGAAAGTTGCAGTTTCTTATCTGAAACTGAACTTGCATTTTATAATCTGAAACTGAAACTTGCAGTTTCTTCTCTAAGAATCACATTGTCTGCACTTTTATACTCCTACGAAACTACATTTTTAAGTGCTAAAAATAGATCTCTAGAATTCATAAAATACTTCATATGCTCCATACTGCAAATCTGAAATTCAAAAGACATTCATATCTGGAAGTACTCTCAAAATACACAACACAAAACACAATTCACAACCTGCAAATACTGACAACCCTAAGCTCCTCCTGACAATTCACAACCTGCCCGACTATTGGGCTGGGGGGGGGCAGCCCCCTCCTATTCCTCAGCGGCAGAGAACCGCCCCGTGAGACGATGTGAACAGCGAGGGAGATGATGGCGGGGAAGCATCATAGGGCCAACTGCTTTTCTCCTCTTGCAGTTGGGTTCCGTCGACGAAGACTCCACCGGCTCGCTCTGGCAGGACACCCTCACAAACAGCACCATGTAGATGCTCGATCCTTCAATCTCTGGTGGATGCTCCATCTGGGATCGATACTCCCACCATCACTCCCTCACGATCGGATTCGGTGAATCTGTTTGCTCCATGGCCCAGAGGAGCAGCTCTATGTACTCCGGCGCGACTCCCTCCGAGAGTATCGCCGCCTTTTCGCGCTGTTGCAGATATTTGGCCATGGATGTCGCCGTCGCTGCTAGTTGGTCCTTGTTGTCAAACCAACATCCTAGCTAGCTTCACATGGTCGCCGTCTGCGATCCTCACGTATCGGTTGTACTCCTCCATCGATCTACTTCTCCACATCACCTTCACTCGCCGGTAGTGGTTTTTGAATGGAAGAGGAGAGGAGAGTGCTGGTTTTGGATTAGAATGGGAGAGGAGCAACACTGGTTTTGTACTGGAACAGGAGAGGAGGGGCGGTGGTTTTGAAATGGAAGAGGAGAGGAGCGGCGCTGCATTTAGATTGGAACAGGAGAGGAGCGGCGGTGGTTTACGAGGAGAAGAATGGAAGAGCGGCGCTGGTCTTGGAAGTATTTTTTTGTTGTTTCGCGTATTTTGGGTCAAAGTTTGACCACATATTGTATTTGACAAGAAAAATGTGAATGCATGTCACCAAAAATTGTACCGTTTGGTTCGTATCTGAATGTACTTTCAAATTATACTCCCTCCAGTTTTTTATACAAGGCCACAAACTCATATTACAGGTACCAAGGTAAAAATCAATGCTATGTTTAAGTCAATGTTGCTAGCTAGCTTGTCAACTTGATTGTCATGTTAATTAATGTGTTTTTTCTCTCCCAAGCACAACAAGCCAACCCTCTTACTCCTCATTGGTTGATTAATGTTGGGAATGCAAGCTAACCTTCTCACTCCCACATGCACACAAGGGATATTAATGTCCTCGGGTGCTAGTACGAGGCAAACGCCATCAATTTTGCCTCGATTAATGTTAGTGGCCTTGCATAGTTGCAAATTGTAATTTTGATAGTGGCCTTGTATACAACGTATAACATATATTTTATGTGCGAAAATCATGGTCAATTATGACCCAGAATAAACGGGAGACTAGTTAATGTGGGGTCGCTTTCTTAATTGAAGGGTAAATTGATTTTTATTTTGATCCAGTCAGAGCGCGCCGGCCCTCTCGTCCAATCCTAAATCGCTGTCGCACGCTCCTCTCCCTCTTCTCCATTGCAAAACCACCTCCTCTCCTCTCCATCATCTCCATTCCAAAACCACCGTCTCGCCTCTCCCTCTTCTCTATTGCAAGACCACCGTGTCTCCTCCGTTTTCTAGACGCTTTGCTCCATGGCGCGGGTGCAATCCATGGATACAAAATTAGTATACTGTATACTATTTAAAAGTCGAGGGCGGGGCTTTTCCTGCGCGGTAGGCGGCGGGGCAGTTCCGCCTAGTCGGTTCGACAAAGACGCGAGAAGACGAGGGAGTAGGCTGCTGCAAACGTAGGGCTGTGTGATTTGACAGCGAGTTACTGCTGGACAGGTCGGGCCCCGTGATTTGACTTGCCATTATCATTTTAACTGCGGCGCTACGACCGGCGTGAGTCTCCCAGATTCCTGACCACCTCCATACAGGTGCCTCTCCAATGCTCCACCATGTAGTAGAGGTTGGCTCTTGCATGAGAGCCCACTTCTCCTCTTTTTCCTTGCCTCTCTTTCCTCCAAATATGCAAAAATGCCATGTAAAGTGCACTATTGTACTTACTTTTACTTGCTCCTACAGGTGCTTAAGCTTGCCACATAGGCATAAAGTCTGATGTGTCAAGTTAATCAAGAAGAGAGAGACTAGTTTGGTGACCCAAGGAAGAAACGGTGCTAAGCGCGTGTACCTAGGTGAAAAGACAATTTTGAGTCTATAACTAATTAAATGAAGGAAACTTAGCAACACCATTTCATTGGAAGAGGTCACTCCTTGGCAAATGCAATAAATACACGCGCTTACTAGCACCGTTTCTTCCTTGACTACGAAGAAAGAGATAGAGAGGAGTAACAAAAAATATACTTATAGCCAACCTTGTTGTAGTATGAGTGACTAAGTGATGACTATGTATGACATGCCAACATCTGATAGCCTAATGCACTGTGTTAAATCTCCAAGGGTGCGACCGCGCGAGCGATGCGACGGTCGTGGTAGGCGCGACCATGATACGGGCTGCTGGCAGCCCTTGGATCTGAGATCAAACGGTCGCATGCTAAGTTGCTGAAAATTTGCAGAATAACCCTCCAGGATGGGATATTCACCCATAGGTCTAGAATCACGCCATGTAACCGTTTGATCTCAGATCCAAGGGCTCTCGGAAGCCCGTATCATGGGAGAATGGAAAGCCACTACCCTGCCGTTCACACGCTAGCAGTTCGCTCCTACTCGTCCCCGCACGTCCTTCAATACTACGGTGGTTCGCTCCTAGTCGTCCCGTCCATTCACATTACGGCAATTCCACTAATCCTAACCCTCCTCCCAAATCCATGGCATCCCAAATCTCCATGATCGGCGGTGAGTACAAGGTTAGAACCATCACCGGCGATGAGTTCCACGTCATCTACACCCGTTCTTCCGCGACGGTGAAAGGATGCCTTTCTCGCTTTAGATGCATGTTCGAAAACTCAGATGATGAGTGGGTCGCTGGGCTAGATGTTGAGTACACCACGGTCCTGGGAAGAGAGAAGGATCTAAAGGACGAAGAGAGGAAGAAGCCCGCCATTATCCAGGTTTGCGTGCATGACTTATGCTTGGTCTACCACATATGCCATGCCGACGTTGAGTCCCAGGATTTTAAGGACTTCCTCGGGAGCAACCTAGTCAAACTCGTTACTGTAGACTTTGCTAACGACAAAGAAATCCTGGGTCGGATAGGCCTCGTTGTAGGAAACCCCTTCGACCTCCAGAAGAATCAGCTGGTGCCCTCTCGTCAGCCTTCAATGCTGACCCTGGCAGGAGCCATGGTTCATCCTTCGTACGGTAAACTGGTGAAACCTCCAAACACGTTTCATCGTCATGCATGGCAGCGGAATGTACTAGATATAGACCACATCCAGTACGCTACAATGGATGGCTACCTTTGCTTCAATATCTACAAGGGTTGGATGAAGAGCAATAGCCAAGTGTGCGGTTCAAGCAAAGAAGTATCGGCCAAGAGGAAGAGGGACAAGGACGAAGTCAAGGACATGGACGAGGACTCCGAGTAAGGTGGCAGTGTCGTTGCTCATGGTGGTTCTAATGCAGTGTCTACCGGAACAGTTCCAAAGTTTAATTTCAAGTGTGCTTAATTTAATTTGAGGGGTGTGTTGTGCTGAGCCCCCAGCAGAACTATGTTATGTTTCTTCTCGTTACTTTAACTCTTCAGTACGTACATACTAGTATTTCTTACATTTCATCTTTTAGTTGGTATAGTACTACCACTCGTTTCTTCACATTATATACGTACAATATGTATGGCCAACATCATATAGCCAGCAGTTTAGTTGTCAAAGAATTTCAAGGTGCTTAGTTTTGTCAAAGAATTCCAGGATGCTTAGAGGGTGCTTGGATCCAAGGGACTTATTTTAGTCTGACTAAAAATAGTCTCTTTAAGAGGCTGAAGTTCCAAGCACCCCTGACTAAAGAGGGGCTAAAACTAGTCTTGAGACTAATTTTTTTAGTCAGGGGTACCCCTACTAAAATGTGGATTAGTCCTCTCTCTACTCATTTAACTCCTCTCCTTTAACACAGGCGAGTTCTGGATTGGAGGGTTTGGAGGATAATAAATGCTCATTAACTTGATTTTAGCCTTTTTAGTATTTGGATCCAAGCATGGGTGAGGCTAGCATGTTTTAGTCCCACTACTTTTAGTCATGGGACTAAAACGTATCCAAGCACCCTCTTAGTTTTATTTGAGGGGTGAGTTGTGCTGGACACCATTATTGTGACTAGCCTTTTTAATAGTACTATATGCATAATTTGGCGACGAGCGCTCTCTATATGTACCACCTTTTTTTAATTTCAAGTTTTGCTCCATGGCGCAATCCATCGATACTACTACTATACAAAAGTATACATTTTTTAAAAGGCTAGAGGGCGGGGCAGTCTAGCTTGGTCGGTTTCACGAGAGGCGAGGGCCTTTGTGATTTGATGGCTCATTACTACTGGAAGGCGGGGCCTTGTGATTTGACTACTCGTATAAATGCGCCGACGACCTGATCGAGGAGGAGCAGAGAACCGTGCGGTATACTCAAGTTTTCCACTGGAGTAGTACTGCGACGGAGGAGCACGAAACACGGAAGCCCAGTGCCATATGGCGATAAAAAATGATCTAATTTGCTAGTCATCTCATTGTTAGCATTGTTCTATTCATTCCCTCAAAAAACATTGTTATATTCATGCCTCGCAGAGAACGTGACACGTGCGGCGAAACACCCGAAGCAAAAGATGAAACACAGGAGCAAAAGAAGAAGGAAGATTATCACCCCAAATGATCTAATTCGCCGCAGAGTCGTAACTGCTTCTTCATCGCCTGCACGACCTCCATCTCCTTGCGCGTCTCCTCTGCCATCTTCATCATTGTGTCCATGATGCGGCATTTCTCGACGCGAGCCTTCATCATCTGTTCCACGGCCATATTATGTACCTTGACAGCAGCCGGGTGCTCGATGCGGAGCTTCGCCAACTCTTCCTTCCGTTCCATGGCGAGGGCCTGCAGCATCTTCATCGTGGAACTACTATTCTCATGCAGCTTCTTCCAGCCGGCGTTCTTCTCCTTCAACAGGTCGATCTCGTGGGAGAGCTTCGCATTGTCCTCCCGAAGTCACAGGATTTCGCCGGTCGCCTTCTTCTCCGAGGCAATGCTCTTCTTCAGCAGCATCACCAAGCTGGCGGTCGACTCCCCCTGCTGATTGAGCTCCGCGGGCATGTCGTCGAGGCTCTCTTTCAGCAAGTCCATCAAGCCTTGGATGAACTCATTCTGCATATTGAGCTGATCGGGCATGCCGTCGAGGGATAACGACTCCAGCTCCGCCGGCTCGGCATGTTCGCCTCCGCGGCTAGGGCGCTCCTGGGAGCCATCACCTGCCTTTGAGATATCTTTTGAGGTCTCTGCGTGGTGGCGAGCCCTCTCTTTTTTTTCCACAGCCTTGGTTGCCGCTCCCTTATTACGAGTAGTTCTCGACCTAGAGCTCCGCTCACCGGCCATGGCAACGACGGACGAAGAAGAAGCACTTATGAGGGGGAAAGGTAGAGTGATTTTCGGTTAGGTAGTTCCCCTTTTTATAACCTAAGTACTAGCACTAGTACTAATACCTGCATAGTGGGAACACGTGCAGGTTTGGTACGTACTACTAGTAGGTGTGAGCAGGCTTTCGAATGTGATGGGAACAAGGTAAAGATTAATTGATGGTTTTGGTTTCGAGGCCTGAAACGGCTCCCGATGAGTTTTGCAGAACGTAAATTTCAAGTACTACACTGCTCAAATGCGTAAATATTGAGTAGTATGTTACTATCAAAAATTGGCACAAAATATGAAGGAGACCAATGGAAGTACTACTAGCAACCCACGATTTAACTACTCGCATGCGCGCAGTCGAGTAATAATGTCTTTCTTCCGCCCTCACGTCCACTCAATTTGCATGCGCTGTATTAATCGACCATCAATGAAGTGAACGACTTTACACGCGTCAAATTATCAGATGGGGTGGATCTTGGTACAAAATTGCGTCCGCCCGTGTACCCGCATGTGCGTGCGAGGAATGAGTGCGTGCATGGCGTGCGTGCACATCTTCGCTTCGTGCATGTACCGCCAGTATGGCTCAGGGAGGACGAGTACATTCTTCTAGAACCAGCAACACGTCACTGTGATCAATCCATGCAAGGAGGTCGCGACAACGCCTACACATGTGCCACGTGGCTTCATGAACTGTAAGAGAGACACTTTGTAGCGTGCCATTGGTATTCTAGTTTACGTGTGTTGCACAAACTCGAAATACTAGTAAGGTACACGTGCATTGCACGCATCGGATTTTGCAACCAAATTATGAATAAATACCACACTATAGCATGTAATCTCTGAGTCATATATGCCTGATGTAGCCCTTCGTTTAATTCTTATAGTTCATCTCATTCAAAATCAATTAGTTTTTATAAAAAAGCTAAGAACGCAGGAATAGGAAAAAGATGGGATTATAGTGGAATGTCGTCTTGAATCCTACATGATTGTACGAGTGTTTGATTGTGCATAGAAAAAACGCAGAATTCTTTCAAAGAGGTTTGAGTGGATGGGATGTTTCCTATGAAATCTAGTGCAAATGAATCATATGGAAAAATTCCTATGGTTTCCAATCCTATGAATCAAACAACCAAGATAGGAAAAATTCCTAATGATTAGAATCCTCCAAAATTCCTTTGAGAATCCTTTGAATCAAAGAAGCCCTTAATATATTTTATGATTCATGGAATTGTGCGTTGTAAAGCATAAAGTAAAAACAAATAATGGCAATTCAACTAGAAAAAAAGTTTGGGCAGTTATGATACGGAAGAATCTAGAACAAAAGAGAACCACTATTGTTTTAAGGTTTGTGCATTATGCTTAAGTTCAACCATGGAGTCTGCTAGATTGTACATGTGGCAAAATCCGGTGGGTGGGCTAGAAGATGGTGCGAGGGGCCGATTGGAGGGAGACTATGAAGCAATGCACAAGTGGAGATCGATATTTAGAGAGAGGGGGCGAACACGTGCGCTGATGCGCGCAGTGGCGGAGCCATGAAAAATAAATGAGCTAGGGGGCCAAGCATTGCTAATCCTTTACGAGGAGGGTCAATTCATGAACTTAAACCATTTTTAGCAACAATTGTCTAATGATCACATTCATATTAGCCTTGATATATAGTGATGTTAGGGGGGAGGGAGGCATGGCCCTTACTTCCCCCTGTCTTCGCCATTGTGCACGCATCTGAGAGATGAAGAGGAAGGCATGGATGATGAGAGGGGGACATTGGATACATAATTAATGTGGGTGTATTAGCTATATATATGTTAATCCTATATAGAGAGATATAGATTGATCGATGTGGACGTGGGAAAGAGGGTGAGACCTCACTGGATATACCGATTGATCGATTTGTGTGGAAAACTATGAAAGACCTAGCTATATACACACATACATAGAGGAACATCGATCGTTGCGCATGCACGCGTGAGAGATAAAGAATGCCCGATATGATGGAGAGGGGGATGTGTGTTGGTGTGTGCCTTCATGGGAGACCGACCTGAAGAAACATATTGCATGCGTGCGATGGATAATGCCGACTAGTAGTGTGTGTTCATGCATGCACGAGAGAAAGTTAGTGGTACAATTATAAAGAGAAGACTACTGTGTGGGTGTAAAAGAATAGCTGAATAGGTGAGGTCACAATGAATGTAAAGTTGAATTCAAATATTTGAATAAGAGATCATGATGTTTGAAACCCATGCATGCATGAATATAACGGAGATCTGCACGGTGTGGTTTGGAAACGAGCATGTTGTAATGTATACACATTGAGCAAGGTCAGACTGATTTGAATTTGAGATATCGATGGCACACATCATTTGGCCACGTTGCATCCGTGCATGGACACACTATTCTAATTGGAGATGATGGGCGGCATTTGCATCACATATCTATATCTATACCCCTATATATTATATATTTTTATATTGTGTGCGAGTAACTTTAACTTTGAAAGATGGTCGTTGGATGAGGTGAATCCGATGGTCCAAAGATGGAAATTTGAGCACTAATGGCCGTTGGATATCATCTAGATTCCACCAGATTTCGCCACATGTATAATCTAGAAGACTCCATGGTTGAACTTAAGCATAATGCACAAACATCAAAACACAAGCACTTTTTATTTGTTCTAGAATCTTCCGTATCAGAATTGCCCAAATGTTTTTCTACATGATTTGCCATTATTTGTTTTTTACTTTATGTCTTACGACGCACAATTCCATGAATCTTAAAATAGATTAGCTTTCTTATAAAAACTAGATGATTTTGAATGAAATGAACTACAAGAATTAAACGAACATCTACATCATGCATATATGACTCAAAGCTTGCATGCTATAATGTGGTATTTATTCATAATTTGGTTGCCAAATCTCATGCGTGCAATGCACGTGTACCTTACTCTAGTCTAAATGGTGTTTGTGTGTGTGTTGTGCGTGTTGAGGTGCAAATTGTCTTTTTTTGGGTACACGTTAAACTTGTTCTTCCGAAATTTCAAGCCGCGCCTTGTTATGCCGAAAATTCAAGCTAGCGTCTCTATCTATCGTGCTGCGAAACTCCCGCCTCTTCAACCCGCGCCTTGTTAGCAAGAAATATTTAAGATATATCTTTGTCTCGTTGTGCTCCGACAACTCCCTCCATGTCAACCCGCGCCTTGCTATTCCGAAATTACAACGCGCGTGAAAACTCCCACCTCCTGTGAAATCCAGACACGCGAAATGCCCGTGGTACCCCTGAACCGAAAGAACCGCCTCAAATCGGTGGGGGTACTTTCGTAACTTACCCCACATTTCGGACAAGCGCGTCTCTAAGACATGGTTCCCCACTGCCATCCCATCCGCCCACCCATTCGTACACCGAGGCCGCGAAAACCCGCGACGAAACCCCACACCCTGCTCCGTTCGCCACCCAACCGGAGCCTCTTCCCCGACGACGTCGTCCACAGCAACACCTCGACGTCCCTCATCCACCATACTGGATGAGGATCCGTCGTCGATCTGATCGTCCCGCCGGTTCAGCCACCCCGTCCTCCATCTCCAAGGAGCTTCCCCGACGTTCCCCTCATCTTTCGTGCCACCTCCATTCCCACACCGCCGTCTTCACCTGCACCACCGGAAGAGCATCATCATCACCGTTTCCTTAGATGAAGCTGCGGCCTAATCGGCGCCACCAAAGAGGTTGTACACTAATCGCCGCATTTTCTTCTTGATTCGATCTCACGGTGCTGCCGGCACTCGGTCCCGAGCCGACACAGCGCGACTCCATCCACGGCAGCATCGCCGGCCACTTCCTCCATGGCGTCGCTCCCTCGGCGGCGACGTCCACATCAGTAGGACTTGTGCTGCTTTAGCTCTCGCTCGCGCTGCTGCTCTGCTCTTTCTCTCGGTCCCCTGCCTGGTCTGCTGTTGCTATTGCTCTTTCTCGCGCTGCTGCTCTCGCTCTTGCTCTTGCTTGCGATGCTGCTTCGATTTAGCTACAGTTCAGTTGACTGAATCGACTTTTGGATCAGTCGATTTTTAGGTGGTGGGGGGCTCGCCAGGGTGAAGGAATAACCAGCCGCAGCAGGGAGGGGGGCTCGCTGGAGAGATACCCCACTATCTATCTTAGGGTTAAGGATGGGGGCGGTGGTTGCCGGCGGTGGCGGGGCGGTGGCGTGGGGATCGCCGAAGAAAAAGCTCAGCACAGGGTGGCCTAGAGGGATGGCCGGGGCGGCGGTGGACCGGCGGTGGGGAGTGTTTTCGGGGCGGGCGGGGCGGCGCACCGCCGGCCGCGGGCGGCGGGGGGCTGCTGTTTGGCCGGCTCAGGGGGGTGCAGGTTGAAGATGAACCGTAGGCCCTTGATTTCGTATCCAACGGCTGCAAAATCGACTGACCAGAGATGAAAAAGTCAATCGACCGACATGTAGCCTCACCTTGCTAGTGCGTTCAGTTTCGACCGCAAAATTCAGTTTCGATAGCAAAATTCAGTTTTGACAGTTAAGTTCAGTTTCGACAGTTAAGTTCAGTTTCGACAGTTAAGTTTAGTTTCGACAGTTAAGTTCAGAGATGAGCGGCTGATGTATTTTACACCTAGCACTTTGTGGTTATGTATTTTACGTCATGTATTGGAGATGCTATTAGAATTCCACTCAGGTTAACGTTGTTCGTTGTCTCTCTTGTCCTGCTTCAGCCTCGGCGTCGTACAACTCACCGGAGCTGCTCCAACGACGAAACCCTCCATCACAGTGGAGCAGTACCTCGGGCTCCCTCTGCAGACACCTAAGATCTTCTTCCCCTCCTCCGACAGCCAAGTCAGCCGGAGCATCCTCACCGGCCAACCCAATCAGGCTGAGATCGACATGGCTTTGCCAAAGAGGTTCTACACTTGTTGCATCTCTTTTTTACTCTACATGTTATATATATTGTCCATTGAGCACTCGTAGTAACGGGAAATACGATTATTTTATCCTACTATATGACAAGCAGTGAGGTACCAGGCAACTTAGCTATCCGTGATGGACTCTCTTGAACGCCATCATTATTTATCTCTCTGCGTTTCAGCTGTGCATTTGTCGATGGGCCTGGGAGTTGAGCTAGTATGGCAGTGGCATGGGTCCAAAGTAATAGAAGTAGCACAAAAACATTTTTTTAGTGTAGGATTTTCCTTGCTCAAGCCTTCCTACTAGAATCGCCAGTGCTTGAAAGGAAAAGTGAATGAAAAACATCGGAATTGGAAAGTTTCCTATGGTACTACTTTTCATGAATTTGGTGCAAAGGAATGGAGCAAAGGAAAACTGTAGGATTTGTTCCTTTAGAGTCTCCTTGAAAGAAAACCGTAGGAATTCTAATTTCCACTTCTCCCCCTTTTCATATTCCTATTCATCAAGCACAAGACTAAGAGATAGTAGAATAATAGCATTATAACCGTACATTTTCTGGTGGTTTGACTTAATATCACCATGCTTTTTTGCATCCTATGATCTTCCAATTGTTGTGAATCAAACACCCAGATTGGCAGAAATCCTGTGTTTTTAAATTCTCTGTTTTGCATGTGCATTCCTATCCTATTCCTGTCTATTTCCTATCCATGCATTGTTAGAATCCTCAAATTCAAACAAGCCCTTACTCAATTACTTCTGTTACAGATATGTGTCAAAGAAAACCTTATGTGGTTTGTCCTGCTCCTGCGGCGCTGTGTTCCACCCCAGCTCAGCTGCTCCAATGACAGAAGGGTTCACCAAAGCAGGGATCCTCTCTCCAGACTATCTTTCGCCGCCTCAGATCTTCTTCCCCGCCGCCGGCAGCCACGACAACTGCATTACCATCATTAACTGAGCAGATGACCTTGAGGATTACACGGGTCCGCAAGAGAGGTCGCACTCTTCCGTGTCTGCTTACGTTATGCGTCTCTTAATATGATGACATGCTACATTATCGTCGTGTTCACCTATTAGACTCTGAGTCAGTTCCAAACTAATGCCGAAACTTGAGTTTTTAAATGGTTGTGGGGTACATATTGGGGTAGCAATCAGTACTATCTGTCTACTATCTGGTTAATCTCCGGTGTCTACTATGAGTTTCATGTTGGGTGCAAACAAACATTAAAGGAGTCATTATCTGTATTTTTTAACTAAAGCTATTATCTGCCTGCTATCATTGGTTTTGGGTCTATCCACAGTTTGCTACCATCACATTGGATTTGTGCATGCACTCCTTACATAATCTCACTATGTTTTATTCCTATGCATGCCAGTTATTGTACACAAAGGAACTGATCATGTAGAGCAAAAGAGACGAGCCTTGCGTGGCAATAAAATTCCATGCAGACGTCGTTCCATGGTGGGCGCAAAGGCAGCCCCCCTCCACCCATTTCGGATCGTAATCAAGAGGAAGATAACTGTTATGAGGGGATTCAGAAGGAGAAGACCACTCCTATTTACCCTATGAGGTCTTCGCTCTAACTTGGCATGCTGATGTTGGTAATATCATGCATATGGTGCCTTGCATTGCTTACTGTATACATTAAAGATGTCATCTGCTTAGTTTAGACATGCTTTGTGTCAATGCCATCTGTTTAGTTTCTTTATCGTATATGTGAATCATGCAATGCCATCTTGTCTAGCCAGGCATCATATATGTGAATTTTGCAATGCCACCCTGGTTAGCTAGTCATATTATATGCGAATTATATCATGCCTTCATTTTTTATTACGTGTTAAATTTGTCAACAATTTTAGTACATTCAATTACTCTTCCTGTGCATCAGCCATTTGGCACGGTCATGGAAAAATCTGGAGTGGAAACAAGGTCTTCAGAGCAGATAATGCTACCTGACGAAGCGCATGTCTTGCTGGTTACCGGTAGCTCCTCAGAGGAGGATTTGGAGACAGATGACCAGTCATATTCCCCCCCCCCCGAGGTGCATGCCCTAACTTGGCAGGGTTATGTTGCTCATATCGTGCGTATGGTATCTTGCATTGCTATGTCATTTTCTTAGTTTAGACATGCTTTGTGTGAATGCCACCTGTTTAGTGTCTAATTACCATATATGTGAATTATGCAATGCCATCTTGTTGCAAGACATTATATATGTGAATTATGCAATGTTATGTTGTTGCAAGGCATTATGTATGTGAATTATGCAATGCCATGCTGTTTAGGCAAGCGTCATATATGTGAATTATATCATGCCGTCCTTTTTTTATATTTCTCATTGCTTTTGTCGACAATGTTTGTATATTCAACTGCTCTTCCTGTGCATCAGCCATTTGAATTGGTGATGGAGAAATCTGGAGTGAAAACAAGGTCTTCAGAGCAGACAATGCTACCTGCTGAAGCAGATATCTTGCTGGTTACAGATAGCTCTTCAGAGGAGGATTCAGAGGCAGATGACCAGTCCTATTATCCCCCTGAGGTGTATGCTCAAACCTGGCAGGGTTATATTACTCATATAATGCATATGTTATATTGCAATGCTTAGTTTTTACATCATATACACAATATTGAATGCCATCTCCTTAGTTGACACATCATATATGCGATTGCCCTCTGCTCACTTCCTTAGTATATAAATCATACATTTGAATTATGTCATGCTATGATGTTTACATAGACAGCATGTATCTGAATTATGGCATGCCAACCCATTTTCTAAAGACATAATATAGTTATATCATCTCATCCTGTTTACACAGTCATCATATTTAAATTATGTCATTCTATCCGTGAACTATATCATGCCATCATGTTTCCATCGACGACATGTTTGTGATTTATGGCATGCCAACCACTTTAATAGACACATCGTATAGTTATATCATGTCATCCTGTTTACATAGTCATCATATTTTGAAGTATGTCATTATATCCTGTTTAGTTAGCCATCATACATGTGAAATTGTGTCATGCTATCCTGTTTAATTAGCCATCATATATGTGAAATTATGTCCTGCTATTCTGTTTGCTTAGACAACATAAATGTGAATTATTTCATGCCCTGTTTTCTTCCCTACTATCCATTGCACCTGTCTATATTACAATGTCTGTACATTCAATTACTTTTCTTATTTATCGGCCATTTCAATTGGAGGGAGTGATAGCAGTATCCGTGGGAGTAAAAACACGGTCTTCAGAAAAGATCATGCTACCTGTCGATGCAGGTAGAACCACGGTTGTACTTGCCCAAGAACCAGCCCCACCACACATAACCCACACTCATGCAGATTGTACCCCTACCCAGTTGGACAGAGAACCAGGTACACCCCTTCTAACCCCAACCCCAGCAGATAGACACCCAGTTCCCGTTGACACAACACCGTCTCCACCACAGAGCACCCAAACATGAGCAGTTAGTAAGGCAACTGTAGTGCCCAAATCACGAGGACCACCACTCCGAACCCGAAGTCAACGCTTAAAGCAGAAGAAGAATTGTTCTCAGGTCAGGTTCCGTAGCTATGGTTCATACTACTTTGCTCTTGCATCACTGTATTTACTGATATCAACTAATTTCAAATTTGAAGGATGCAATTGAAACTCCAATGGCGCAACAGGTATGTTTTAAACCTGTTTCTTCAACGTGTTTGGCTGTTTGCTGTTGTAACTTGCTCTATGTTGATTTCAGTTTCAATTGAATAAACAGGTATGTTCTCATGCCATGCACATTACAAGTGTTGTTATTGCTGTGTAGTTTCCCACACTTATATTCTGTCTATGCCGCTTTGTCTTAAATAGATATGATTCGAACTGTATCTATCTTGATTTTGCAACATAAACTAGAATGATATAGACCATACAGTGACCATACTACATAGATATATGTTTGTTTCATGCTGTTATCCTGTCCACCTTACTACTAAACTGGTAAACCTGAGATGTGTTTGTTTGTTTCTCTTTTAGAACGCGGATAAAATATTGGAGAAGAGTACCCTGTTATGCAATGGTAAAGGAAGTAATGCAGATAAGGTTCAAGATAGTGAGACATCCCTGTTTGTCTCCAAGAAAGCTGATAAAAACTATATTGAAGACACTAAGACAACCCCAAAGTCCTATCTTGATGTAGTGTTCGAGTTACTGGCTACCACTGCTGGCACTAGCTCTTCGAACTCGTTGCCTGAATCAGTTCGGCTTCTTGAGTCTCAACTTCAAGTTGAAACACATCGATTAGATGTTATGCGATAGGAAGCCGAAGGACTAAGGAAGTCCCTGCAGAATTCAGATGCATACTTTCTGGTGCAACAGCAAGCGCTGGAGGACTTAAGCGCCAAACAAGAGAAAGTTAATAAGATTGCTAAGCATCTTGCCAGCATTATGGGTACGCAGGATATTGTTTCTTGAGCTCTTCTAAAGTGGTTTCAGTTCTGGACTTGTTTTGCTGCGGCGTTTATATGCTGCCGTGTTCCCTATATTTGCACTGGTGGTGAACTTTGATGCCCAGTGGATGTAATATGTGCAATAGCCGTGATAGCCTAGTGTAAGTTGCTTGCTTATTTATGTCCTTGTTGTCTTGTTTATTTGTTTGCCTGTAGTCAGTGCAGTTCTTTTTCTGTGGTTTGCTAGTGGCTGCAATAACCTATTTTTAAAAACTAGGCCACAATAACCATGGGCTAATATTTACTGTAGTGACACTGGGCCTCCTACGGGCCGTAGAAACAGTGGGCCTTCTACGGGCCGTATAAACAGTGGGCCTTCTACGGGCCGTAGAAGAAGTGGGCCTTCTATGGGCCGTAGAAACAATGGGCCTTATACAGGCCGTATCATCAATGGGCCTTATACGGGCCGTATGATCGATTGGCCAAACATGGGCCGAACAGACCGCATTCTGGCCGTAAACGGGCTAGAGTTGGAATCGTCCGTTCATGGGCCGACCATAATGAGCCATCGTTAATAGGCCGTATTTGATGACGCTATGAAAACGGCCCAACGTATTAACGGACCACAAACGGGCCGACTGTAACCACGGGCTGAATTTGGCCCACAAGTAGAAAATGATAGTAATGGGCCGTAAGTAAATGAATGCTGGAAATGAGCCCAAGAATAAATGGGCTCTGAAGAAGGCCGAAAGATAACATGGGCTGGAAACGGACCAACGGTATAACGGGCCGTTAATGGGTATAAAGTGATACACTGTTAATCACGGGCCAGTTTCACCACGGGCCTTTAACGGGTGTAAAGTGATACACTCTTCATTATGGGCCAGTTTCACCACGGGCCGTGTCGGTGTACTAGAGTAGGGGTACCCTAGTATCCCGAACTTGTGCACGGGCAGTCGCAGCATCCCGCGGCAAGGCTTGCCGCGTGACCGCCAAGATCCTCCGTGGTTCCTTTGGAGCCATTCAAGAACAAAGTGTCCAAGTCAAGAAGACAAGACCCCGGCAAGAGGAGCTTGCCGGGAAGGCCACTCAAGGCATTTCAAGGAACTTGCCGCGGTGCACCACGCGTTCCGGCAAGACCCGGTGAGCGACAAGCTCCCGGACGCGACAAGACAATGACCGCGGCAAGGCACTCGCCGCGGCAAGCCACCTCTCCGCGCCCGCGCTCCAGCACATCCACCAACGTGTCGCTCTGGGGCCCTTCTAGGCGTACGTGGCGGAAGGCTGTGCAGCTAGGGACGTGCGGTGGCAAGCGGCGCTGACAAGATCGCCATCGTGGCGAACGGTGGCGTCCCTGGCGGTCCCTTTTCGCACTGTTTAGGCGACACAGACGGGCATTTAAGACCCTTGTCCCCTGCCGTCAGGGTTAGGTATGATACACTGTAGCAGGTACCTGTGCCTACCACAGCACCTTTCCATTTTTGCCCTTTACCTCCGTTGCCACCTGTCGGTAGCCCCTTGAGCATATAAAAGGAGGCCCGTGTGCAACGTAGAGGGGGGTGAGCCAGTTCGAACACTCATGCTCGGTCTTGCTGGCCGCTGGTGTGTACTGTAGCACTCCGCGCTCCCGAGCTAGAAATCAATACAAAACCATGAAGCAGGAGTAGGGTTTTACGCATCCGTGCGGCCCGAACCTGGGTAAATCGCTCGCGTGCTTCGCCTCGATTTGCTCTTTGCACGATCTCCGCCCCCGCCGAACCGAAAGGGACCCGGCCCGCCGGTCCCATAGGTGCCCATGGATCAGCACACCGGCATCTTTGGCGCGCCAGGTAGGGGGCGTCGAAGTTGTGTGAACCAGATCCGGCGTTCTCGCGAGCTAGATCTTCATCATCTTCATCAACATGCCGCCGAAGAAGAAAGTTTTGGAGGCAGCTGCTCCGTCCGTGCCGAGCCAGCCACTGCCGGAGCAAACGGTTGGTGGGGCAGGCACCGGCGGAAGGACACGCGTCGACGAGGGAACTCACGGTGCTGCCGGGTCCCAGGACAAGGCTGCGCTGCCCATCGGCGGCGTAGCCGGCTCCCACAATGACCGGGCGCAATCCAAGACCTCGGCGTCCGTGCATGCACCGCGCCCATCTCAGGAGGCGCGGGACCGGCAGCGTCATGGTACTCACGGTACCATGCATTCGCTAGATCAAGATCAAGCTGGTGGATCTCGGAGCGCTCAGGACCACCATGCACGTCAACCTGCTGGCGCGAGCGAGACACGGTCGCCTGGACGAGATACTGCTCCTTCTAACGTAGTTAGAAGTCCGAGCATATCCCGCTCCTCGCACCGTTCGCCACCGCCACCCGCCACCGCAGCAGAAGCTCTGGTGCGAGCTCAGCTGCTCCTAGACTACCCTCCAGCGGCGGACAAGATCGACGACTGGAGGGCCACTATCCAGAGTCTCATCGGCTTCGCCAACGGTGACACTCCATGGCAGCCGAGCACGTCTCAGCCGCGGCAAGCCAGCCAGGCACGAGCCACAGACAACAAGACTGGTGGGGGTACAACTACTGTGCACTCTCCACCCCGAAGGCCAAGATCGCCGACTCGCCGGGTCCACCTCGACAGCGACTCCACCGCGCCGTCAGATCCGCGAGCTCGTCGCGATCAGCGCCAAGTTCTTCAAGAATGACAACAAGAAGACGCTCGTACTTGCATCGAGCGCCGGAGAGAAGCGCGGCGTCAATCAGACCAGCGCGCTGGGCCCTCTGTTGACATGCATGCGCCAGGGGAACCAGGTGACTTGCCATACGCGGTAGGTTGCCCTGCGTTCACTCGTGAGCTGCGGCAAGTCCAGCGGCCCAGTACGAAGAATTTCAAACCAGATGTACCAGAGAAGTACGACGCCAAGTCGCATCCGTCGGAGTTCCTCAGCATCTACACCATCGCGGTGCAGGCTGCTGGGGGGCAGGACGACAAGATCCTTGCCAACTACTTCCCGTTGGTGCTCAAGCCCAACGTCAGGTCCTGGCTCATGCACTTGCCGGACAACTCCATATCCTCCTGGGCTGATCTATGCCATCAGTTTGTCGGCGCCTTTACAGGCGGCCACAAACCTCATGGCCAAGAGGGTGATCTTCATCTACTCGTCCAGAAGGAAGGAGAGCCCCTGCGCAAGTATATTCAGAGGGTCAGCCGTGTACAGTACAACATCCGAGACGTCCACCCCGCCGCCGTCATCAGCGCGTTTCATCAGAACGTGCGTAACCGCAGGATGCGGGAGGAGATGGCGATGTGCAGGATCAGAGACGTCAGTGAGCTATATGCCCTGGCCGACAAGTGTGCACGCGCTGAGGAAGGGAGGAGACTCCCCGGAGAGAAGACGGGAGCAGAAGGATCTGACAGTGAGGATATTGCCCCGGCAAAGAAAAACCGGTGGCGGAACAGGAAGAAGAAAGGCAAAGAGGTGCTAGTCGTTGAGCAGCCCGGCAACGAAGGTGGCGCCAAGAAGGCCAAAGTTGGTAGCTCCGGCAAGGAGATTGCTGCGTGCGCCAACTGCCAGGCTGTGGCAGCCGCCGACAAGCAGGACGGCTCCGACAAGCAATACTGCAAGATTCACTGCACCAAGGGCCATGACCTCCAGAGCTGCAAAAAGGTCGAGTAGCTTGTCCAGCAGCAAAAGGCTGAGTACAAGCGGCGAGACAAGGAGAGGGCCCAAGGTGGCGCTGCAGAATCTAGTAAGAAGCGCGCCGGCCGAGGAGGACGCCGCGGTAATGCCAAGCAGCGGCAAGGAGACAGACCTCCCCGCGGCCGCGACAACGATGAAGACGACGACGATGACGAAGACATGGATGATGTCGAGACCAGTGAGCAGGAGTTTCAGAAAGCCACAGAGGTCTTGTGCGTTGACGGCGGCGCTTCCCTGCACACTTCACACCGCCAACTCAAGCAGTGGGTGCGGGAAGTCAATGCAGCGGAACCACCTGTCGAATCGCGCAAACTTCTGAAATGGTCCAGCACGCCTATCATCTTTGGCATTGAGGACCACCCTGATCGCACAACTGCGGTCGGGTGTTTGCCGATGTTGGTTTCACCAACTATCCGCAACCTCAAGGTCACCAAGATGCTAGTTGACGGCGGGGCCGGCTTAAACCTGATCTTCTCCGCTGTACTCCAAAAACTCCAGATCCCCGACAACGAGCTTGAAGAGACCGGCACATTCCAAGGAATCAATCCGGGAAGGAGCAAGCCGAAGGGGAAGGTTACGCTGCCGGTAACATTTGGCAGCGAGCTAAACTTCAGGACTGAGAAGGTCACATTCGACGTCGCCGATATTCCATTGCCTTACAATGGGATACTTGGCCGTCCAGCACTCGCCAAGTTCATGGCAGCCTCTCACTACGCATATAACATGCTGAAGATGCCAGGCCCGATAAGCATCATTTCTGTCCCCGGCGACAAGAAGGATGCTCTTATCTATGCCGACAAGATCTACCGGGAAGCAGCAGCCACGGCAGATCACAATCCACTTGCCGCTGAAGGTCCCGGGGGGAAGAAGACCAAGTCCGGCAAGAGTTCTGATGCCCACTCTGGCAAGCGCACCTCTTCGGAGTGCTGCGCTGCCGTCGAGGACGCACCATCGAGCTCCACCGGCAAGTGCAAGAAGACGATGGCAGCTCCGCCAGAGACGAAGAAGGTATCCGCCAAGGAGGAAGGCACTGGTGGTACCTTCACCATCAGTGCCACGCTCGACCCTAAATAGGAAAGCGCGCTCATTGCTTTCCTGCGGGTGAATGTCGACGTGTTTGCATGGCAACCGTCTGACATCCCCGGTGTTCCCAGGAAAGTAATTGAGCACCACCTTGCCGTTTGTCCCCATGCGCGGCTTGTCAAGCAGAAAGTCAGGAAGCAGGCAGTGGAGCGCCAAGAATTCATTGCAGAAGAGATCAAGAAACTGGAAGCAGCATGCCTTGTCAGAGGAGTGCTCCATCCCACGTGGTTGGCCAATCCTGTAGTCGTGCGCAAGGCAAACGGGAAATGGAGACTTTGTATCGATTTCACCGATGTTAACAAAGCTTGTCCCAAAGACCCATTTCCTTTGCCGCGCATTGACCAGATTGTTGACTCCACCGCCGGATGTGATTTGCTTTCATTTCTTGACGCATACTCAGGATATCATCAGATCTTCATGGCAGAAGAGGATGAGGAGAAGACCGCATTTATTACTCCATGTGGTACGTACTGTTTCGTACGGATGCCTTTCGGATTAAAAAATGCTGGTTCGACATTTGCAAGAGTAGTCCATGTTGCTCTTGAGCCACAAATACACAGAAATGTGGAAGCCTACATGGATGATATAGTGGTCAAGAGCAAGGACAGAGCAACCCTGATTCAAGATTTAGATGAGACCTTTGCAAATCTGCGCAAGATCAGCCTCAAGCTCAACCCAGAGAAGTGTGTGTTTGGAGTTCCCTCCGGCAAGCTTCTCGGGTTCTTCGTGTCTCAGCAGGGAATTGAAGCCAATCCCGACAAGATCAAGGCCATTGAGCAGATTGAAGCACCAAAGCGCGTCAAGGATGTACAGAAACTTGCCGGTTGCGTGGCTGGTCTCAGCAGGTTTATCTCTCGGTCTGCTGAGCGCGCCCTGCCGTTTTTCAGATTATTGAAAAAGGCAGGTCCAATGAAATGGACTCCGGAAGCGGAGGCTGCGCTGCAAGACCTGAAGAGATACCTGTCCTCCCCTCCAATACTTGTCGCACCTAAGCCACAAGAGAAGTTGCTGCTATACATAGCGGCAACCAATCAAGTGGTTAGTGCTGCGTTAGTAGCAGAGAGGGAGGCAGATGATGAGCCAGCAATCGCGGCAAGCGCATCCAGCGACAAGCAGGGAGCCTCCCCGACAAGCTCTGGTCCCGACAAAGATGGATCTGCGCAGATACACGACGAGATACACAAGAAGATGGTGCAGCACCCAGTTTACTTTGTCAGTTCCCTTCTACAGGGGGCTAGGTCAAGGTACTCTGGTGTGCAGAAATTGCTTTTCGGCCTTCTCATGGCCTCGAGAAAGCTGCGCCATTACTTCCAAGCACATGAGATCACAGTTGTCACTCGCTTTCCGCTGAAGAGGATACTGCAGAATCCAGAAGCGACAGGCAGGATTGTTGAGTGGGCACTGGAACTGTCAAGCTTTGGCCTCAAGTTTGAAAGCACTTCAACTATCCAGAGCAGAGAATTGGAAGAATTCATAGCAGAATGGACGCCAACACCAGATGAAGAAATTCCAGAAACGAGCATCCCCGACAAGGAAGCAAGCAAAGAGTGGTTGATGTACTTTGATGGTGCCTTTTCGCTGCAAGGCGCCGGCGCTGGTGTGCTGCTTGTCGCACCCACCGGTGAGCACCTCAAGTACGTAGTCCAGATGCACTTCCCCAAAGAGCAAGCAACGAACAATACTGTAGAATATGAGGGCTTGCTTGCCGGTCTCCGGATCACGGCAGACCTTGGGATCAAGAAGCTCATTGTCAGGGGTGACTCACAGCTTGTCGTCCGCCAAGTAAACAAGAGTTATCAGAGTCCGTTGATGGAAGCTTACGTCGACGAAGTGAGAAAGCTAGAAGAACACTTTGACGGCCTACAAATGGAGCATGTTCCAAGAGCTCAGAACGCCATTGCAGATGGCCTGTCAAAGTGTGCCGCACTTAAGTTACCTGTGGAACCAGGGATCTTTGTGCTCAAGCTGACTCAGCCGTCCGTAACGCCATCAACTGGACAGAGCAAGAAGAGGAAGTTGGTTTCTGGTGACTATTTGCCGGCAGAGCTCCCCGAAGCCGCCGCCAAGAAGGTCCCCAAGATCAACACCAAGAGCGCTGAGGAGCAAGATACTCCGGCAAGCCCTAGGGTTTATTCCGTTGAAGCAGAAGCTCCCGACAAGTTTTGCTCCGGCAAGCTTGTCGGGGAACGTCAAGCTCCGGCAGAGCCGCAGGTTCTTGCCGTGGAAGCGGATGTTCCCGCAGCAGCAGATTTGCCTTTAGTCCTTGTTGTCGAGCCACAAGCTCCAACATGGGCACAGCATATTGTCCATTTCCTTCAGACAGGAGGACTTCCCGAAGAGCAAGAAGAAGCGGAGAGAGTAGCCCGGCAGTCAAGTATGTACCAGTTTGTCGACAAGACACTGTACAGAAGAAGACTCAACGGTGTGAAATTGAAGTGTATTCCCCGGGAAGATGGACAAAAGCTGTTGGCAGAAATACATGGAGGCATATGTGGTCACCACATTGGCGCAAGAGCACTTGTCGGTAAAGCTTTCCGGCAAGGTTTCTTCTAGCCAACAGCCCTCCAGGATGCAACTGCACAAGTAACCAAGTGTGAAGCGTGTCAGTTTCATTCCAAGCAGATACACCAACCAGCTCAAGCTCTCCAGACGATCCCTTTATCCTGGCCATTCTCGGTCTGGGGGCTCGACATCCTCGGCCCCTTTCCCCGAGCTGTTGGGGGCTCTGAGTACTTGTACGTTGCAATCGACAAGTTCACAAAGTGGCCGGAAGTGGAACCGGTGAGGAAGGTGACAGCACAGTCAGCAGTCAAGTTCTTCAGGTCGATTGTTTGCCGCTTCGGGATCCCTAACAGGATAATCACCGACAACGACACGCAATTTACGAGCCGCACCTTCACGCAGTACGTCCAAGATCTTGGCGCCAAGGTCTGCTTCGCTTCTGTTGCTCACCCGAGAAGCAAAGGTCAAGCGGAGAGGGCAAATGCTGAAGTGCTGCGCGGGCTCAAGACCAGAACTTTCGACAGGCTGCACAAGTGCGGAAGAAACTGGATCGAGGAGCTGCCGGTGGTTCTTTGGTCGATCAGAACGACGCCAAATCGAGCCACTGGACAGACACCTTTTGCTCTAGTCTATGGAGCAGAGGCAGTTATCCCCACGGAACTCGTTTACGGGTCACCTCGAGTGCTCGCTTATGATGAGCTCGAGCAAGACCGGCTGCGACAAGATAACGCGCTGCTCCTTGAGGAAGACCGTCTTCAGGCTGCTGTGCGAGCTGCTCGCTACTAGCAAGCTTTGCGCCGCTACCATAGCCGCAAAGTTAACGCCAGAAGTCTCGAGGAAGGCGACCTTGTTCTTCGGCACGTTCAGTCCGCCAAGAATTCCAACAAGTTGACGCCAAAGTGGGAAGGCCCTTACCGGGTGAAACGAGTCACTAGGCCTGGCGCTGTCCGCCTTGAGACCGAAGATGGCATTCCGGTGAGCAACTCCTGGAACATTGAGCATCTTTGTAAGTTTTACCCGTAAGGCGCGGTTGTCGGAACCTGTTCCGGCAACCACCTTTTGTACAAGTCTTGCCGCTGTTGCATGTAATCCTTTGTACAAAGCCGGGCGCAGATCCCGTGCATAAGTAAAGCTCATGTGCTCCGCACATTTTATCAATTTTATTCTTTCTATTTTATGGCATATATGATCTGACACTTTGTGCAGCACCTACTCCACGGTAAGCAATAACGAGCCATAAAGCTCCATATCTGTATTGTCTCTTCTTCCTTTTGAAAGCAAGGTTCCCCTCGCCCACAAGTTTGCCGGGGGGGGAAAGGAGAAGACGATGGATGGTATGGGCCAGGCGTCGTTCAAGAAAGTTTCGCCTTGTCGGGAAGCAAACAACAGAAAAGCTAAGTTGCCAAAGTTTGAGCAATCGAATTTTTTAAATTTTAAGTTATCTCCCTTGAACGACCACACTTTGTATGGGAAACCTGTGCACGGAGGAACCAACTCATAGCTAGTTGCGCCCCTACTTTGTTTCGAGTCCGCTCAACAACTTAAGTGAGCTGCTAGCGCCCTTACTTTGCTTCGAGTCCGCTCAGCAACTTAAGTGAGCCGCTAGCGCCCTTACTTTGTTTCGAGTTCGCTCAGCAACTTAAGTGAGCTGCAACTAGTTGCGACAAGGTTTCTTGTCGGTAGCGGCACCGCCAGCAGGCTGCTGACGTTCCGCACTCAGCGCTCGCGGCTCAGGTGCCTGCACCGGCAAGTTCCCTAAAAGCGTAGGGCAAAAACATACAAAGGGAGGAATCAAGTAAAGGGAGTAACGTTGCAATCATTGCCCACAATCAAGTTACATTACAAAGATAGCTTGTCGTAGCTCTAACAGATTGTTTTCATGACATGATGGGCAGCGACAAGAAAAGAAGAAATGAGCGGCCTAATCTACGCGATCGCCTTCGACCCGCTTGATCCCGCTCACCTTGTCCACAATGGGTGCGACAAGGGCCTTGAGCTCCTCCAGATCAGCTTCTGGCGGTAAGGACCTGAGGATGTTGGTGAGGCGGAGGCCCGGATTGCGGAAGGCCACCTTCATCAACACTTTCTCGAGGGCTCCTGCGCAGATCTCGCGCGACTCGTCAGCTAGTTGCTTGGGGATCCCCTCTCGGAGTCGCTGAAGGGCCGTCGCCACGCCCTTGAAGAATAGGACGAGCTTGGCGCTGGGCTCGAGGTTGTCGTCGGAGGGATACCCAATATCTTCCATCGCCAGCTGCGCCAGCTCCTTGTCGATATCTGTGGCGGCGTTCACCAGACTCTCCGTCCAGTGCGTCACAGTCTCCCTGAAGGTGGCAGCGCTCTGGGCGGTGGCAGCGCTCTCCAGCAGCGCCTTGTCGGCCTTGATTTCCTCCTTCAAGGCCGCCTCCCGCTTCTTGGCGCTGTCCAAAGTCTTGGTCAAAGTGGTTAGCTTCAACTCAAGATCCACGTTGGAGGCCTTGGCGACGCTGAGCTCCTTGCCCTTCTCGGAGAGATCGGCCTCTAGCCGTGCCACCTTCGTCTTCAACTCCTCCTTGGCGGCCTCGGCGGCGGCGGCAGCGTCCTCCGCTTGCTTGAGGGCTCCGCCAAGCTTCTCCTCGCACGAGGCAAGCTCCTCCTTGTGGGCGTCGAGATTGACCTTCCGCTACGCCAGCTCGCCCTCTTCCGCGGCTAGCTTCACAGCGGCAAGTCGCTGGCGCTCTTCGGCTTCAGCCTTCTCGAGGAGAAAGACCTTCCGCGCTTCAGCGAGCTGCTCCCGCTCCTCCGCCAGGGATCGGAGGGCTTCCCGGTGGAAACCCCTGAGCTCTTCCGCGCGCTTTTCAATGTCTGCTCCCGCCTTCGTGACAAGCGCCTCGCGGGACTCCAGCTTGGCTTGTCGCGCGCGGTAGAGCGACATCAACCTGCGCAGCAGCCGCTCTTCTCCGGGCTCGTTGCTGCTGCTGCTTGGCGCGTCGACCAGCTTCAGCCCCGCGGAGGCGAGCACTTCTCCGTCGAAGACCTCCCCCTCGACCGGCGCTCTGGAGCTTGATGCCCAGGGAAGATTGATGAAGACGTCATCGCCGGCCTGCAAATAAACGCCCGGCTGGGGCTCCTTGGAACTTGGCACTGCGGCTTCGGCGGATGGGTCGGCGGTCGGCGTAGCGCCTGGCGCTCCTGCGGCCTCAGGGCCGTCAGTACGATCGCCAGATTCCTCGCCAGTTGCTACGGCGTCAGCCTTGGCGGCCTCTGCGCCGGTGGCGTCTCCAGCACCGGCTGCTTCATCGGCGGCGACCTCTGTCTCCATCTGCTCCACAGCGGATGGATCTGACAGCCGGAAAAGGGGAGAAGAGTCAAACAAAATCCAGCAGAAACCCATAAAGATCAAGAAAAGAAGGATCCAAGAGAAGTTTTGAAGCAAGGGGAGTACCTGCACCAAGCTCTGCGGTTGTGGTCTCCGTCGTCGGGGGGCCGCTGGCGCTGTCCCTCGCCGGAGAACCCTCCCTTGCCGGAGACTTCTCCCTCACCGGGAAGCCTTCCCTTGCCGGAGAATTCTCCCTTGTCGGGGGATTCTCCCTTGGCTCTTGGTGGGGCTGCTCGGCTCCTACACAAGTCAACAAGCAGATATCAGCAAAGACAACTACCCATGCGCGCCTTGCTGCGGAAAATAATTCACACACTTACGCTGGGGGCTGCCATGGAGGAAAGTCGTCGGCTCCGGCAAGGTTGTCTCGGGCGCGCCACCTGTTGTCACAGTGGGCTCGTCCTCGATGATGATCACCGGGGCCTTAGCTCTATTTGCCTCTCTCTAGGCCAGAGTCCTAAAGAGGAACAGATTCAGGGAAAAGCAAGTGAGAAACAAGACCAACAGCAAGAGTTGAAGAAATGCAAGTACAACAAGAGAAGCTTACTCTTCTTCTTCTTCCTCGTCGGAGCTTAACGCGGAGAAGTCGAAGCCTGGCGCGCGCCTGGAGCGAGGAGGCGGAGGAGAAGCTTCCCTTGGCCGCTTGGCGGGAGCAGTGGCGGCGGTCTGAGACGACCCCGCTCCGGCTGTCGACGCGGCGTGAGTAGCGGCAGGGACGGAAGCGGTGGTCTGGCTAGACTCTGCTCCAGTTGCCGTCGTAGCATGAGGCGCTCCCGCGGCAACGGTGTTTGCCGTGGTCGAGCGTGTCACGCGGCGTGGCGACTGTTGGCCCGCTTGCCGCTCCGCCACATCACCAACCTTGCGAAGACGCCTTCTTGGTGGGGATGGAGGCTCTGCTTCTGGTGGGCTGTCTGAAGACGAGGTGGAAGAAGAGTCGATTTGCAACGAGCCGCTCGCGTCCTTGGCGGGCTCGCTCGGCTCGGTGTCTTGCCCGGCAAGCCCCTTCTTGCCGGCAGGCTCCCCTCGCTCGGCACGGCTTGCCGCTTCTACTGCATCGTCCTCCTCCACAGTGAACCCGAACTCGCCCGCGGCTGCGGCTGCCGCTGCCTCCTCCAGCCTAGTGGCGATGAGCGCCATCTCCGCATCCGTGGTGTCGCGGGTGAGGCCGTCCTTCTCGTCGAGGCGGATTGGCACTTCCACCAAGTCGTCGAAGAATTGCTGCACGACCTCGTCTGCAGGCTCCTGCCAAGTTGGCACAATCCCGTGCGAGTCGCACTCCGGCATCATTGCACGGATGCGGTCGAGCGCGGAATTGTTGCACAAAGGCACGACCCCCCCCCGGCAACCTGAACACCTCGGGATACTGGGGGTCATATTTGAACAGCTCCTGCAGCATCGCGTTGAGCTCCAGGACTGTGAAGTTGTAATTGAGGCCTGGCCGCAGCCTCATGATGTCTGCCGCGTTCTTGAACTCCCAAGTGGGCCTCCCCCGTTCCTGCAGGGCGGCGAAGGAAGTCTGCGCCAACAGCGCCAACAGTAAGCCCGGCAAGCCTCAGGTGCAGGATCCTGGTGACGGCAATCTTCAGCCTGGCGTCCTCCGGAGCCATGTCACTCCAATCGCTGCCGCGTGCTACTGGGGTTCGGTGTCGGACGGTGAATGGCTGCGGGCTCTCCTCGTCAATCCAGCACCAATCAGCTCTCCACTCCTCCCACTTGCCGCGGAATTCTCCCTCCAGATAGGTCTCTTTCTTGCCGAGCCTTGAGATCCAGGCAATCCCGCCGGATAGAGGCTCTCCTCTCTCTACTCGGGGTATGAAAAAGTGGCGGAAGAGGGCTACGTTGGGAAGGACTCCGACAAAGTTTTCGCAGAGGTGTGCGAAAACTGCCATTGTCAGGACAGCGTTGGGGGTGAAGTCAAGGAGATGGAATCCATAGGTGTTCATGATGTCGCAGAAGAAATCAGAGAAGGGCGGGCAGAGCCCGCAATAGAAGAACAATGCGAAGAAGGGGTACCCATTCGGAGCCTTCTTCCAAGCGGCGGCGGGGAGAACCTTTGTGTGCGGATGCGCGCGCGTCTCCGCCGACCAGAACAGATAGTAGTTCTCCCTCAGCTCCTTCGCGCCGAGCTTGGGAGGGAAAACGGACCGCTCCTTCCGCAGCGCCGCGAGCCGCTGCGCCTCGGTTGTCTTCACGGTCTTCCCCTTGTCGGCTTTTGGAGCCATGGCGGAAGTAGTGGAGGAGGTCGACGGCGTTGGTGGTGCTAGTGGCGATGGGGGGCGGAGCGCTGCTCTCTCTCTCTTAGCTTTGGGGAGGCAAGGGAGCGGTGGAGATTTCTGAGATTGGGAACGGCAACGGGCGAGTGGGCCAACTGCCCCTGTTTCCCCTGCTTATAAAGGGGGAGGGGGCGGATGTTCCGCATTTCCGAATAAAGAAACCCCCACGACCTCTCCCACGACGCCGCATTCAACGCGTGCCGTTCGGGGAGGGCGCGGTGGATACGGAGTGAGATATGGCGTAACCTAGGCCGCGCGTGCCCGTGCCCTGTTTTGGGCCTGGCCCAACAGCGCTCGGCACCATGTATGGCCCAGGCCCGGGGGCTCCTGTCGGTGTACTAGAGTAGGGGTACCCTAGTATCCCGAACTTGTGCACGGGCAGTCGCAGCATCCCACGGCAAGGCTTGCCGGGTGACCGCCAAGATCCTCCGTGGTTCCTTTGGAGCCATTCAAGAACAAAGTGTCCAAGTCAAGAAGACAATACCCCGGCAAGAGGAGCTTGCCGGGAAGGCCACTCAAGGCATTTCAAGGAACTTGCCGCGGCGCACCACGCGTTCCGGCAAGACCTGGTGAGCGACAAGCTCCCGGACGCGACAAGACAACGACCGCGGCAAGGCGCTCGCCGCGGCAAGCCACCTCTCCGCGCCCGCGCTCCAGCACATCCACCAACGTGTCGCTCTGGGGCCCTTCCAGGCGTACGTGGCGGAAGGTTGTGCAGCTAGGGACGTGCGGTGGCAAGCGGCGCTGACAAGATCGCCATCGTGGCGAACGGTGGCGTCCCTGGCGGTCCCTTTTCGCACTGTTTAGGCGACACAGACGGGCATTTAAGACCCTTGTCCCCTGCCATCAGGGTTAGGTATGATACACTGTAGCAGGTAGCTGTGCCTACCACAGCACCTTTCCATTTTTGCCCTTTACCTCCGTTGCCACCTGTCGGTAGCCCCTTGAGCATATAAAAGGAGGCCCGTGTGCAACGTAGAGGGGGGTGAGCCAGTTCGAACACTCACGCTCAGTCTTGCTGGCCGCTGGTGTGTACTGTAGCACTCCGCGCTCCCGAGCTAGAAATCAATACAAAACCATGAAGCAGGAGTAGGGTTTTACGCATCCGTGCGGCCCGAACCTGGGTAAATCGTTCGCGTGCTTCGCCTCGATTTGCTCTTTGCACGATCTCCGCCCCCGCCGAACCGAAAGGGACCCGGCCCGCCGGTCCCATAGGTGCCTGTGGATCAGCACCCCGGTAGGCCGTTAATAGGCCAAGAGTTACATAGGGCCTCATATGGGCCGAAAGACGTCATGGGCCATACATGGGCCAGAAGTGAAAATGGGCTGGAATCATATTGGATGGCCTAGATGACGCTACTGGGCCTAATTCGGATAGGGCGTAACGGTCCTTGGGTTAGCGGGCTGTAAATGGGCTATATTCGAACAGGCCATTAACAGGCTTTCCATGGGCCGGCCCGCCGGCTTTTGACCAAGTCAAACGGGTCGGCCTTTACATAGGAATGGGCCTCTGTTGGGCCGTGCCACGTGTTGACGTATCATAGGCGCCTATCTGACCCACTGACGAGCTGACATGTGTTTCGTCCGGCCAATAAGAATTTTACACGTGGAAATTTCCCATTGGTCGGGGCTGTTAACGGGTTATCGGATCCAAAACCTGACCCGATAGCTTAATGGCGTTCCGTTACGGTGGATGCCACATGTCGGTCACCCTTGACGAAAGCACTTCTGTGACGCTCGATTTATCGTCATGGAAGTGGACACTTCCGTGATGATAATTTTGGTAATGTCATGGAACACTTCTACGACAGCACAGGTATGACTATCTTGATTCTGTCATAAATTTGTCATGGATGTACATGCATGACAAAAAAAGCGACCTACTGTGACAAACACGTACCATCACGGAAGTGTGTTTTTTTGTAGTGCTAGTTGGGACGAGAATTTGCCAGACACAGAGTTCTCCTATAACAACAGCTATCAAACTAGTTTGAAGATGGCCCCTTTTGAAGCTTTGTACGGAAGGAGGTGCAGGACCCCGTTGTCATGGGATGAAGTTGAAGACCGTCAGTTTTTTGGACCGGATCCGATTAAGGAGTCTGAACAAAAAGTAAAATTGATTCGCGATAGGCTCAAGGTAGCCCAGTCCAGATAGAAGAGCTACACAGATTCAAAACGCAAGGAGACAGTTTACGAAGTCGGAGACCGAGTTTACCTTCGAGTATCTCCCCTTCGAGGAGTTAAGTCCTTTGGAGTTAAGGGAAAATTAGCGCCACATTTTGTAGGACCATACAAAGTTTTGGAGCGTATGGGAGAAGTAGCCTACAAGTTGGAATTACCCGAAGGATTGTCAGGAGTTCACGACATGTTCCATATTTCCCAGTTGAAGAAGTGCCACGCAGAGATGGCTGATATACCGCTGAGAGATACAGTGCCGCTGGAAGCGATTCAGTTGGGCAGTGATTTGACCTATGAGGAGAAACCAGTCAAGATTCTTGAGTATGCCAGCCGAGTCACCCGCAGCAAAGTTATCAAGTTTTGCAAAGATCAGTGGAGCCACCACACGGAAGATGAAGCCACCTGGGAATGAGAGGAAGATTTGCTGAAGGACCACCCTCACCTATTTTCTTGCCAACCCGAATCTCGAGGGCGAGATTCATCTTAAGGGGGTAGGTTTGTAACATCCCAAATTTTCAATTTGGAATGTTATACACTAGATCATCATTGCATATCATATTTCATCGCATTCTGGTTGATCCTAGAAATTCTACGCAACTCAAGGACCCTCGGAGAGAGTTGGGGATTTCGTTATTTTCATATTTGAGTTTTCTCAAAATTTGAAAATAGGATCATTTGATTTTATTTCTTTCATCTTCAATTATTTCTATTATAAAAATTATGAGAGAGGGAATAAAATGACTTTCCCAAAATAAAGAAATATTGAGGGTTTAAATAAAAAATCAAATAAGATTTTATTTTGGTTTTATTTGCTATTTTATTTGAATTTAGGAAAAATTGCACGTTTTCAAAAATTGCATTTAGAGCCAAGAAAATGTTTATCCTGTTTTAAATATTTTATTTAGATAGAGAAAATTTGTTTTAGCATTTTTTATTTATTTTTCTAGAAAAATTTTTAGTCGCAGCGATATTGTTTTAAAAAAACGAGACCCCGCGCCCGACTGGGCCAAGGGCCCAGCCGAGCAGGCCGGCCCAGCCGCCCGCCGCCGCCTCTCGCCGGGTCGGGACAGGAGTGCCGACCAGCGCCGCCGCCGCCCGAGTCCGGGGAGGACTCTGCCTCCCGAGGCCGACCCCTCACCAAAGTCGCCTATCCCCGCCCCCTTTATAACCGCCGCCCCCCCTGCAGCCCACACCGCCGCCGCCCCACGCCTCCAGCGCCGCCTGCCGCCGCCTCGCGCCGCCCGCCGCCCCGCTGCCGCGTAGGAGCCGCGGCCCCGCACCACCCGCCGCCCGCCGGAGCTTCCCCGGAGCCCCGAGCCGAGGTAGCCGCCGCCCGGTTTTTGAGAAAAAGCCGTTTCATTTTTTTGAAAACCCTAGTTTTCGTTTTTTCGTTTTTCTAAATAGATCGGTTTTTCTCCGGTTTATTTATTTAGCGAGCGTTCGCTCGTCCATTCATTTTAACGAACAATTTCATCATTTAGTTCCTGTTAACGAACGTTCGTTCATTAACCTGTTCGTCGTTTTTCTTTTTCTTGGATTAAATCCGTGGTTTTTCTGATCGCGATTTCTGATCCGATGTTCGTTTTAGTTTAACTTTTCGCTCGTTTGTCAGAATCAGGCGATTCAAGCGCCTGGAGTTTCATCTCGAAACCCTCTTTCCGTTTAACCAACTCAAACAAGTTTTGCCTCAGTAAAATTTGCCCTAGTTTCACTTTAGTAAACAAACCTTATTTCTTTTGCCGTTTGTCTTTCGTTGCTTCGTTTGGTTTGATTCTTTTTGCCAACTGGAGTTCTTAAGTTGAAATTTCTGGTTAGATCTTTTATTCGAGTTTTACTTGTGCATTAGTTGAGTAGTTATTGTATTCTTGTTTGTTTGCGATAGAGTACCTGAAGTGCGCTGCTTGCTACTTCGAATCGCTAGGTTTCACAGATCATCAGCAAGGCAAGTAACACTTTGATCATACTTCCTATTACCCAGTTTTTATTGCATTAGATCAATCCTCACACATTGCATGATTAGGATCTAATTAAATTGTGGGTTTGGGAAGTAGATGAGGTAGTACCTATTACCTGTTATTATCAAACCTTTGGGAGTTACTTCTATGTTTGCTTATTATGCTATGCTATGCTAGTAGACGTGGATTGGGTGAGTGAAATCCATGACAGATGTGAGATTGTTAAATCAATGGTTTATCTAAGGTGGCAACTAAAATACACATCTGGGTGGATTGAGGCACCTGGGTATTCCAGCGATTGCCTGTTTTTCTTTTGGATTGCCACCCAGGCTCAAAGGGATCATGAGATTATTCATACTAGAAACTTCCGTGTGCAGCCACAAGCTACTATGGGCTCTAGCATAGTTGCCTAAGCCATGCGAACTCTTACAGTGGTAGACTAGCAGATGTAGGGGATGTAGGTTGGTACGGTCTACCCGTTCGTAAGGTGCTAGCGCTTCTGAAATTATGACTCGGTCAACCGTTTCTCAAACACCATGTAGTGCGAGATTCCCTACGGAGGAGATCGAGTCTTGTGGGGAAAAGTGCGCAAACCTGTGCAGAGTGTATAAACTAATCATGGTTAGCCGTGTCCCCGGTTATGGACATCTTGAGTATCTAGTACCTGGATTATCATGTGAATCTCATCATGTTACTCTAAATTAATTTGTTGGGTTTTAATGATGATGCTTAATTGGGATTGAGAGCGTGTCTACAGTCTCAATGTTTAACAACTACCATGATAGTTAAATAAAATTTATTCCTTTGTAGTAAGAAAAAATTGGCTTTATGCAAAACTATAACCATAGAGCTTTCCACCAGCCAAATATGCATATAGAATAGCCTTATTCTTTTATTGCTCTCTATGTGTTACATTGCCAGCATATTCCATGTGCTAGCCCGTTTCGGGCTGCAACGTTAATGTTGCAGACTTTTTAGACGATGAGTAAGGTGCTTTTAGGTCGTGGTTCTATACCCAGTGATGCCGTTGGAGTTGATGGACTCACTTATCTTCCAAGCCTTCCGCTGTTATCGTTGTTAGATGGCCTTAAGCCATATTTATTGTAATAAGTTCTCTTTTGAGACTCTCGATGTAATAAGTGTGTGATTGCTACTCTGTTATAAATCCTTCAAGTACTGTGTGGTGTCAGCATTACTGATCCAGGGATGACACCTGAGCACAGAGATTGGACCGTTTGAGGTCTGGTCGCTACAACTAAACTATCAAGTAGTCATCATACCGAGCTTGTCAAATGTTTATAGCGTCTGCATCTTCTCCTGCAACAGGTCTGACACCTAGCGGCATCAAGTACATAATTCTTCTGTGCAGCAATGAGGATAATCCTCAGATCACGGACCCAGTCCGCATCATTGCTACTATCATCTTTCAACTTAGTTTTCTCTAGGAACATATCAAAAATAAAACAGGGGAGCTATACGCGAGCTATTGATCTATAACATAGATAAGCAAATACTATCAGGACTAAGTTCATGATAAATTAAGTTCAATTAATCATATTACTTAAGAACTCCCACTTAGATAGACATCCCTCGAGTCATTTAAATGATCTTGTGATCCATATCAACTAAACCATGTCCAATCATCACATGAGATGGAGTAGTTTTCAATGGTGAACATATCTATGTTGACCATATCTATTATATGATTCACATCCGACCTTTCGGTCTCCAGTGTTCCGAGGCCATGTCTGTACATGCTAGGTTCGTCAAGTTTAACCCGAGTATCCCGCATGTGCAAAATTGTCTTGCACCCGTTGTATGTGAACGTAGAGCTTATCACACCCGATCATCACGTGGTGTCTCAGCACGACGAACTATCTCAACCGTGCATACTCAGGGAGAACACTTATACCTCGAAATTTTAGTGAGGGATCATCTTATAATGCTACCACCATACAAAGCAAAATAAGATGCATAAAAGATAAACATAACATGCAATCAAAATATGTGACATGATATGGCCATCATCATCTTGTGCCTTTGATCTCCATCTCCAAAGCACCATCATGATCTCCATCGTCACTGGCTTGACACCTTGATCTCCATCGTAGCGTCGTTGTCGTCTCGCCAACTATTGCTTCTACAACTATCGCTAACGCTTGTGATAAAGTAAAGCAATTACATGGCGTTTCCATTTCATACAATAAAGCAACAACCATAAGGCTCCTGCCAGTTGCCGATAACTTCTACAAAACATGATCATCTCATACAATAACGTATATCACATCATGTCTTGACCATATCATATCACAACATGCCCTGCAAAAACAAGTTAGAAGTCCTCTACTTTGTTGTTGCAAGTTTTACGTGGCTGCTATGGGCTTCTAGTAAGAACCTTCCTTACCTACGCATCGAAACCACAACGGTGATTTATCAAGTTTATTGTTTTAACCTTCAACAAGGACCGGCCGCAGCCAAATTTGATTCAAGTAAAGTTGGAGAGATAGACACCCGCCAGCCACCTTTATGCAAAACTAGTGGCATGTCTGTCGGTGGAACCGGTCTCATGAACGTGGTCATGTAAGGTTGGTCCGGGCCGCTTCATCCAACAATGCTGCTGAATCAAAATAATACATTGGTGGTAAGTAGTATGACGATCACCGCCCACAACTCTTTGTGTTCTACTCATGCATATCATCTACGCATAGACCTGACTCGGATGCCACTGTTGGGGAACGTAGCATGCAATTTCAAAAATTTCCTATGATCACGCAAGATCTATCTAGGAGATGCATAGCAACCAGAGGGGGAGAGTGTGTCCACGTACCCTCATAGACCGAAAGCAGAAGCGTTAGGTTAACGTGGTTGATGTAGTCGAACGTCTTCGCGATCCAACCGATCAAGTACCGAACATATGGCACCTCCGAGTTCAACACACGTTTAGCTGGATGACGTCCCTCTAACTCTTGATCCAGCAAAGTGTCAAGGGAGAGTTTTGTCAGCACGACGTCGTGGTGATGTGATCCGCGCAGGGCTTTGCCTAAGCACTACGAAAATATGACTGGAGGAGTAAACTGTGTAGGGGGGCACCGCACACGGGAAAAAACTGTTGTTGTTTTGGGGTGCCCCTACCCCCGTATATAATGGAAGAGGGGAGGAGGCTGGCCCTAGGGGCGCACGCAAGTGGGGGGGGGAAACCAACTAGGACTCCCAATCCTAGTCGGCCGCCCTTTCCTTTCTTTCGGAGGGGGAAAAGGGAAGGAGAGGGAGATGGAGAAGGAAAGGGGGCTGCACCCCTTCCCCTTTGCCCAATTCAGACTCCCTTGGGGGGGGCACCCCTTGCAGGCTCCCCCCCTCTCACCTATGGCCCATGTAGGCCCATTACTTCCCCGGGGGATTCCGGTAACCTCCCGGTACTCCGAAAAATACCCGCACCACTCCGAAACCATTCAGGTGTCCGAATACCATCGTCCAATATATCAATCTTTACCTCTTGGCCATTTGGAGACTCCTCGTCATGTCCGTGATCTCATCCGGGACTCCGAACAATCTTTGGTCACCAAAACACATAATTCATAATACAAATCATAATCGAATGTTAAGCCTGCGGACCCTACGGGTTCGAGAACTGTATAGACATGATCGAGACACATCTCCGGTCAATAACAAATAGCGAAACCTGGATGCTCATATTGGTTCCTACATATTCTACGAAGATCTTTATCGGTCAAATCGTAATGACAACATACGTTATTCCCTTTGTCATCGGTATGTTACTTTCCTGAGATTCGATCATCGGTATCTTCATACCTGGTTCAATCTCATTACCGGCAAGTCTCTTTACTTGTTCCGTAATGCATCATCCCGCAACTAACTCATTAGTCACATTTCTTGCAAGGCTTATCGTGATGTGCATTACCGAGAGGGCCCAAAGATACCTCTCCAATACGCGGAGTGACAAATCCTAATCTCGATCTATGCCAACCCAACAAACACCTTCGGAGATACCTGCAGAGCATCTTTATACTCACCTAGTTACGTTGTAACGTTTGATAGAACACAAGGTATTCCTCCGGTATTCGGGATTTGCGTAATCTCATAGCCAAAGGAATATGTATAATTCATGAAGAAAGCAATAGCAATAAAACTTAACGATCATTATGCTAAGCTAGCAGATGGGTCTTGTACATCACATCATTCTCCTAATGATGTGATCCCATTCATCAAATGACAACACATGTCTATGGTTAGGAAACTTAACCATCTTTGATTAACGAGCTAGTCTAGTAGAGGCTTAATTACTAGGGACACTGTGTTTTGTCTATGTATCGACACATGTATCAAGTTTCCGGTTAATACAATTCTAGCATGAATAATAAACATTTATCATGATATAAGGAAATATATAACAACTTTATTATTGCTTCTAGGGCATATTTCCTTCAAATATCCTTTAGTTTCCAATTGGACCCCGCTGCCACGGGAGGGTAGGACAAAAGATGTCATGCAAGTTCTTTCCATAAGCACATATGACTATTTACGGAATACATGCCTACATTATATTTATGAACTGGAGCTAGTGCTGTATCGCCCTACGTTATGACTGTCACATGATGAATATCATCCAACAAAGTACTGATCCAATGCCTACAAATTTATCTATTATTATTCTTGCTAAGTTACTATTGCTATCGTTACTGTTGCACTTGCTACAAAATTACTGCTATCACTGTTACCGTTACCATTACTGCTGTCACTATTATCAAAACTATCATATTACCGTGCTATTGATCACGTTGCTACAGATAACTAATCTCCAGGTGAGGGAGTCCTGGATTAGGGGGTCTCCGGACAGCCAGACTATATCCTTTGGCCAGACTGTTGGACTATGAAGATACGAGATTGAAGACTTCGTCCCGTGTCCGGATGGGACTCTACTTGGCGTGGAAGGCAAGCTAGGCAATACGGATATGTATATCTCCTCCTTTGTAACCGACCTTGTGTAACCCTAGCCCCCTCCGGTGCCTATATAAATCGGAGGGTTTTAGTCCGTAGGACAATGTACAATCATACCATAGGCTAGCTTTTAGGGTTTAGCCTCTCTAATATCGTGATAGATCGACTCTTGTAATGCTCATATCATCAAGAACAATCAAGCAGGACGTAGGGTATTACCTCCATCAAGAGGGCCCGAACCTGGGTAAACATTGTGTCCCCTGCCTCCTGTTACCATCCGCCTTAGACGCACAGTTCGGGACCCCCTACCCGAGATCCGCCGGTTTTGACACCGACATTGGTGCTTTGATTGAGAGTTCCTCTCTATCGTCATCATAAGGCTTGATGGCTCCTTCGATCATCGCTAGCGATGTAGTCCATGGTGAGGCTTTCCTCCCCGGACAGATCTTCGTATTCGGCAGCTTTGCACTACGGGCCAATTCGCTTGGCCATCTGGAGCAGATCGAAAGCTACGCCCCTGGCCATCAGGTCAGATTTGGAAACTTGAACTACACGCCCGACATCCACGGAGACCTGATCTTCAATGGATTCGAGCCCATGCCGGACGTGCCGCACAATCGCGACAAGCAAGACATAACTCTGTCGTCGGACAATGTTCGGGAGATCGCATCTGTAGCTACTCCGGCCTTTTACCCGGACCAAATCGCGCCATCCGAAAGCAGAGGGATGGACCCTGCCATGGAGGCCGCACTCTCTGTGGCGATAGAACTAGATACTGACTTCACCCCTTATGAGAGCCGTGTCACCGAACCACTGGATTTATCCCTGGCCACGGACTCCAAGCCGCCTACATCCGTGCCTGTCGAATTCGACGGGGCACCGACAATGGAGTTCACCTCCGCGGATATCTTTCAGCACTCACCTTTCGGAGATGTGCTAAATTCATTAAGGTCTTTCTCCCTATCAGGAGAACCTTGGCCGAACTATGTCCGGCTATAATGGGATGTGGACAACGAAGAAATTCGCGGCCCACCCACCACCCACTTAGTAGCCACTGTCGACGATTTAACCGACATGCTCGACTTCGACTCCGAGGACATCAATGGTATGGACAACGATGCAGGAGACAAACCAGAACCACCACCCACGGGACGCTAGACCGCTACTTCATCACATGATGTATACATGGTGGATGCACCCAGAGAGAGCAATGGCGAAGAGACAGTGGAGGATGCACCCTCCAAGAAACCCAAGCGCCAACGTCAACGGCGCCGCTCTAAGTCCCGCCATAGCAAAAACAACGATAATAATAGTCCATGTGACTCTGGAAGAAACGACAACTGCACCACCCCGGTGGCAGAACACGGTCAAGATGCAAACTGCACACATAGTCCGGATCCGACGTCCGAACACGATGACGCCAAAGATGAGCCTCATCAATCCCCGTCTAGGGAAGAAAACAGTCTGGACGAAGATGCACACATCATCCCAGAAACACACTTGGAGCAAGAAAACCTCCGCAGAAGGCTTATTGCCACAGCGAGGAGCCTAAAGAAACAGAAGCAAAGGCTCAAGGTCGCACAAGATACGCTCAACAGCAAGTGGAACAAAGTAACGAAGTATGGTGGAAGTTACCATCAAAATAGCTATCCAAAGCGCAAACTATTACCGGAATTCGATGATGAGGCCTTAGAGCCCATACAGCCGAAAGGTGATACGACAAACCGGCCGGATCCACCACCCTGTAAACACAATAGAGCAGCTAACAAAGTCACGCATAGGTCAACACACGATTCACGTGAGAACTTGCGTCAAAAATCCGGCGTGACCAGATCTATCTATGGATCTAGGAAGCGCGCTACGGTACACAACCAACACCGAATACTACAACCATCCGAACACCATGCCGCATCCCAATACAGGGGTGCCGCACACCCCTTATGTTTCACTGATGAGGTGCTGGATCACGAATTCCCAGAGGGATTCAAATTGATGAACATAGAGGCGTATGACGGAACCACATACCCTAGAGTCTGGATAGAGGACTTCATCCTCCATATTCATATGGCTCGTGGAGACGATCTCCATGCCATTAAATACTTGCCCCTCAAGCTTAAAGGACTAGCTAGGCACTGGCTGAAAAGCCTCCCCGAAAACTCAATTGGAAGTTGAGAGGAGCTCGAGGACGCTTTCCGGGCCAATTTTCAAGGGACTTATGTCCGACCTCCGGATGCAGACGATTTAAGTCATATAATCCAACAGTCCGGGGAGTCCGCCCGAAAGCTTTGGAATAGGTTCCTCACCAAGAAGAACCAAATCGTCGACTGTCCGGACGCCGAGGCCTTAGCAGCTTTTAAACACAGCGTCCGAGACGAATGGCTCGCCAGACACCTCGGTCAAGAAAAACCGAGAACAATGGCATCCCTAACAAGCCTCATGACCCGCTTTTGTGTGGGCGAGGACAGCTGGTTGGCCCGTAGTAGCACCACCGACCCAAGCACATCCGAAGTCAGGGATGGCAATGGTAAACCACGACGCAACAAAAACAAGCGTCAAAATAAAGAAGGTAGCCCAGATAACACGGCGGTAAACGCCGGATTCAGGGGCTCCTGACCAGGTTAGCGGAAAAAGCCTTTCAAAGGCGACAGAGAAGGACAATCTGGCCTAAACAAAATTCTTGACAAACTCTGTCAGATTCACGGCACCCAAGACAAACCTGCAAATCATACCCATAGACAATATTGGGTCTTCAAGCAGGCCGGTAAGCTAAACTCCGAATACAAAGGGGAAGAGATACCAAGCGAAGATGAGGATGAACCTCACCAGCAAAACGCTGGAGGACAGAAAAAGTTCCCACCAGGGGTTAAAACAGTAAACATAATCCATGTGACAAAGAGGACAAGCAATCATGCATTCCGATGCACACGCGCCATAGAGCCCGTCACCCCTAGGTTCAACCACTGGTTGGCATGCCCGATCACTTTTGATCGTCGGGATCACGTTACAAATATCCGACGTGAAGGACTGACGGCCTTGGTGCTAGACCCAATAGTAAATGGGTACCATTTCACACGGGTCCTCATGGACGGCGGCAATGACCTAAATCTGATATATCAGGACACAGTCCGCAAAATGGGGATAGACCCGACACAAATAAGCCACAGTAATACTACCTTCAAGGGAGTAATACTAGGCCAAGAGGCCCACTGTACGGGCTCTCTACCACTAGAGGTGGTATTCGGTTCTCCCAATAACTTCCGAAGCGAAATGTTAACTTTTCACATCGCTCCATTCCGAAGTGATTATCAAGCACTACTCGGAATGGCGGCTTTCGCTCGTTTTAACGCAGTACCGCATTATGCTTCTCTCAAGCTCAAGATGCCCGGTCCACGTGGCATCATCACAGTTAGTGGAAATACCGAACATTTTTACGTACGGAAGAGGATGCGGCGCCCCTAGCAGCCGCAAACTAAGACGACCTCACCAACCAGAAAAATGGCAGGTCATCAAGACCACGGACACGGTTAGACGAATCCGGCGTTCCATCATATATACATGAGATTGGTTTTCAAACCCTCATAAAATTACACCAGGGGCTTCCCGCGTGTAATCAGGGCCAGCCCGACTCAACTTGGTTTCTCTTGAATTTCGATAGTTCATTGATAATAACCAACTCTTCCCTTTTTTTGGCACGACAACCTTCACCTAAGTTCTTTCCTTTTGCAGATGACAATCGTGATGCACCCGTCCAGGACACGGCACAACGAAGACACAGGCGCAGACGTGCAGCAGGGACCCACCCAAAGGTTTCTTTTTAGATTAAGACCCTACGTAAACCTTTTTTACTGTCTCTTGTTGCTCACATCCTCCGGATACTCCACACAACCAAGAAGGATGCTGGTGTTATTGGCATGTGGCCACACCAAGATTTTGCACGTACCTAGACACATGGGGTTTCTTATTAAGGGCATTGTTTAACCCGGTATATGTTATAAAGACCGAACACCTTAGGGAGTGTTCGGCGTCGCGAGTTTGGACCTATATGCATCAGCTCCGAATTATGTCTTTGGTCAAATGTTGGGTTTGCCCGGCTCCCACGTTTTGCTACCTTACGTTCCGTTATATCGGCTAAGGTAGCACTGGGAGAACTACTGCGATTGTGCCCTGGTTCATCCGGATGAGCACCTCAGTTGAGAAAGCCGAAAACTGACTGTCATGATATAGCGAGAGACTGGTCAACCACTCGATGACTCATCGGAATCTTCGGGATTCCTCCGCATTAATGAAGGGCCGTTTCCCGGTCATGTACATACGTGCCCCGTATTCGGACGAGCGCAAAAGTACTAGGGGCTACATAGTAGCCCCACTATCAAACTCCTATGGCTAAGTGAAATTGTTAAAGCAATATAGTCCGATTGCCTAGTTCGCTACGCTATCACCTCCTTAACGGACCAAGACGTTGGATCAAGTGTGAATATGAATCTTTTGTGAACACCCCGCATTATATGCGTGCGGGCGGAAGCCGACGACTGCAAACTTTCAGGTTATACACATATATACATAAACGGCCGCACATGAGGCACCATAGTACTTTCAGGCAAAAGTATAAATACAGCCTTGACAATTCAATAAAACATTGTTTTTACAATGGGAATACATGTCACTTGAACATAACATTCTTCGAGCACTGAGCCTCTATCGAACGAGCGCCTTCAGGAACTTCTTCAAAGTAGTGCTCGACAGCCACTCGGCCTACGGCCGAAACATGTGTCGCAACAGTGGTGGCCTCCATCTCCGCCCAGGATGTCTTGACACGGGCAAAGGCCATCCGCACACCCTCTATGCACGCCGATCTCTTTATAGCATCGATGTGTGGCACAACACCAAGGAATTGTTGAACTAAGCTAAAGTAGCTAGTTGGCCTTGGCCCTCCCGGCCATAGGTGATCCACAACGGACCTCATGGCAAGTCCGGACAACCTATGGAGCTCGGCCCACTCGGCCAATCGCTCATTCAACAGCAGCGGACGGACTGGAGTGTGGAACTGTGACTAGAACAGCTTTTCCACTTCGGGACCTTTCTGATCCTTGAAGTACTCGGCCGCATCAGTAGCACTTGCAGCCAAATCCATGTACACATCCGCAGAACTCCATAGCCGGTCCAGAGGAGCATACTTCGGATCTTCGAACATAGTCCGCAACAAGAAGGGCTTCCCAGACACGATATCTGCAGCTTGGTTCAGCTCCTCCTTCGTCGCTCTAATTTTGGAGCGGGCTTCCTTGGCAGCCACCCGGGCCTTCTCCAGGTCCGTCGCCTTCACCCGGTTCTCTTCTTCAAGAAGCTGGTAACGGTCAACGACATCTTTTAACTCTACAGCCATCTTGGCTATTTTTTCCTTGCTCTCGCAATGCGCGGCCTATTCGGCCCTTAATTCTTTGGCCTCCTTTAAAGCGACCGCATTGCTAATCCTTGCTTGCTCCTTGGCTCGGGCAAGCTCCGCCCAAAGAATCTCCACGGTGCTAGCTCCATCTGCAGACACAACACATTAAATATACTGGCATCATGCTACTCTTATTATGTGACGACCACCAGAAAAATCACTCACCATGTGCCTCGTCAAGCCGCTTGTTGACAAGCACGATGTCGGCATCTGCCGCTTTAGCTCGGTAAACCCATCAGTCCGGCTAGCCACCTGCACATAAAGGCGGTCTGGTTATTACCTGGGACTATGATCCTCTGTTTGCCGCCATTTTCGATGACAACCAGAGTCTCAGGGGCTACTATCTGCATAGGGCATAATTAACGTATGCGGTACTGTTAAAAACATACACTAGTTCACGTACCTCGAAGCCTTTCAGTAGACTCATAAAGGCTTCATGCAAACCGCTTTCAACGAATGAAATCCTTTCAATTACCGTACCATTAGCGTACAATGCACTTCTGAGACGGCAGCTTGCCCCAGAAGATCCTTCAGCGCGTCCGACCGCACACTGTACGGACCCTTGCTGTCGCTCTCCTTAGAAGCCGGATACTGGGGACTCCGGGCAGCCAAAGGGTTATCCTCTGGCCCTAGTGGATCTGGAGATACCCTTTGCGATGACACTTCAAGGTCGCTCGCTTCTTGAGCCGAGGTGTCTGGGGGAGGCGTTTCGCTCTCCATCATCTCCGGAAGAAGATCCCCGCGTGGACATTGTGCGGCAAGAATGCCCTCTGAGGCAGGACCCTCTGCCAGAGATTTCTTCTCCCATTTGGAAACCTTAGTTTCCGGATCTTCAGAGGTAGACCTCTTCCTTCCCCGGGGAGAGAGAATGTCAGATTCTTCCCCTTGGTTATCCTCCCTCACGGAGGCGCTCATTCCCTCGGTTGGAATAAATAGCAAAGGAGGCCTGCTTTCGCCCTCTTCCCCCCCTTCATCTTCCTTTGAGGGCACCAGATAAGGTGCTAGCTCAAGCATCTTTTCCAGCATTGTCCAAGCCCTCAAGAAGGGGGGCCGAACACCGGATCATCTTCGCCTTTGTTATCCAGTCCTGGTCAAAGAGCGATTCTTCAGAATGATGTCATGATAAATAAAAGGATAGTGTGTTCGGCCATGAGATTACTTACTTGGGCAGTGGGGTGGTTGCAGCTCATGCCCACGTCCTCGGTGGTGTCCGGAGACTCTATTTGGGGTCTGAAGAACGATTTATACATCTCCTCGTGCGTCATGCCAATGAAATGCTGAATAGTACGTCGTCCTTCCGGGTTGAATTCCCACATGCGGAGGGGCCGGCGTTTGCAAGGTTGAACTCGACGAACCAGCATAACTTGCATTACCATAACCAGACTGAAATCTCCCTCGAAGAGATCTCGGACACGGCTCTGCAGCATTGGCACGTCCTTGGCTGGACCCCAGCTCAGCCCCCTGCTGATCCATGACATCAGTTGTGGTGGGGGGCCCGAGCGAAAGGTGGGGGCAGCTACCCACTTGGCACTTCGGGGAGCTGTGATGTAGAACCACTCCTGCTGCCACAATCCGGACACCTCTGGGAAGGAACCCTCTGGCCATGGAGCGTCAGCAATTTTTCTTATCAAAGCACCTCCGCACGCTGCGTGCTACCCCTCAATCATCTTCGGCTTCATGTCGAAGGTCTTGAGCCATAGTCCGAAGTGAGGGGTAATCCGGAGGAAGGCCTCACATACGACAATAAATGACGAGATGTGAAGAAGGGAATCCAGGGCCAGATCATGAAAATCCAGCCCGTAATAGAACATAAGACCCCTAACAGAGGGATCCAGAGCGAGGCCTAGTCCTCGAAGGAAGTGGGAGATGAACACGACGCTCTTGTTGGGTTCGGGAGTAGGGACGACCTGCCGTCGGGCAGGCAGCCTGTGCGAAATTTCGGCGGTCAGATACCTGGCCTCTCTCAACTTCTTGATGTCCTCCTTTATGACGGAGGAAGGCATCCACCGACCTTGAAGGTTGGATCCGGACATAGTTGAAGGTCCAAAGCACCTGACCTAAGCTTTGGGTGTTAGAACTCGACGCAGGGGAAGGATTCGATTGAACATGGGAGGGAAAAAAGAAAAAGCCTTGTCCCCTTTATAAAGAGGGTGAATATCAGGCGTCCTCCTCATGGCCGTTTGAGACTTACCTAAGATCTAGGAGTCATACCAACATGCACGGTTGGGTTACCCACGTCTGTATTGATGAGAATCCTGTGATAAGGGGAAAACGATCTCTGCTTTGACAAGACGTGTTGAGGAAACCGCCTCGCGTTATGTGCGGGGCTGGTTAAAGAAAAATGGTTCAAATAATGACCGGGCCGTGGCGTGATGTCATGCTGTCAAAACGTGTTAGCAGATTAGATTTGTGGAAATATTATTCTCTCTACGGTGGTATGTGGGACTTATTTTGCACGGTCGGACACTATCCTCATATTCAAACTCTTCCATGGTGTATTTGGAGGAGGAACCCGCCTTGCAATGTCGAAGACAATACTGCGCGCTGGACTCATCGTCATTGAAGCCTGGTTCAGGGGCTACTGAAGGAGTCCTGGATTAGGGGGTCTTCGGACAGCCGGACTATATCATTTGGCCGGACTGTTGGAATATGAAGATACGAGATTGAAGACTTCGTCCCGTGTCCGTATGGGACTCTACTTGGCGTGGAAGGCAAGCTAGGCAATACGGATATGTATATCTCCTCCTTTGTAACCGAACTTGTGTAACCATAGCCCACTCTGGTGCCTATATAAACCGGAGGGTTTTAGTCCGTAGGACAACATACAATCATACCATAAGCTAGCTTTTAGGGTTTAGCCTCTCTGATCTCATGGTAGATCGACTCTTGTAATGCTCATATCATCAAGAACAATCAAGTAGGACGTAGGGTATTACCTCCATCAAGAGGGTTCGAACCTGGGTAAACATTGTGTCCCCTGCCTCCTGTTACCATCCGCCTTAGACGCACAGTTCGGGACCCCCTACCCGAGATCCGCCAGTTTTGACACCGACACCAGGTGTGGTTGAATTGACAACTCAACTTCTAATACTTGCAAATATTCTTTGGCTCCCCTTGTGTCGAATCTATAAATTTGGGTTGAATACTCTACCCTCGAATACTGTTGTGATCCCCTATACTTGTGGGTTATCAAGACCTTTTTATGGCGCTGTTGTTGGGGAGCATAGCTATATTTGTTGGGTCACTTGGGATTATTATCAATTTATCACTATGAAGAATCTAGAGGATGATAATACTAAGATTTATCCCTCTAAGATGAGGGGAGGTAAGGAACTGCCATCCAGTTTTGCTTTAGATTCACCTTCTGTTATAAGTAAACTTGCAACACCACCACATGCTATTAATCCTGATATGTCACAAGTTATTGATGATGCTACTTCTGCTATGAATGATATTTATGATGATGCTAGTACCTTGCTTAATGATAATGATGTGCCACTTGGGGACTTTCTTGATGAACAAATTAGAGTAATACAACATGATGTTGAATCTGATGATGAGCTTGAAACTGAAAATCTTGAAACACCTGCTAGAACTAGCCTTCCTAGATATGAATTGCCTAAGGTACGGGAAGGCTATGTTGTGAATGAGGAGACAACTAGAGATATTCTTGCTTGTAAGGATAGAGATGATCTAGAGAAATTGTTATGCAAGTATAAGGAGAAATCTCTGAATGCTAGAATGCAATATGATCCTAAGTTTGCTACTTAACCTATCTTTATTGATGATAAGGATTATGAATTCTCTGCCGACCCAGAGTTAGTTACTTTGGTTGAATCTGATCCTTTCCATGGTTATGAAACTGAAACTGTCGTGGCACATCTTACTAAGTTGAATGACATAGCCACCCATTTTACTCATGATGAGAAAAATCGCTATTACTTTATTCTCAAATTATTTTCGTTCTCATTAAAGGGTGATGCTAAGGCTTGGTACAATACTCTTGCTCCTGGTTGTGTGCGTAGTCCCCAGGATATGATTTATTACTTCTCTGAAAAATATTTCCCTGCTCATAAGAAACAAGCTGCTTTACAGGGAATATTTAACTTTGTGCAAATTAAAGAAGAGAGTCTCCCACAAGCTTGGGGGAGGCTTTGCCAATTACTTAATGCTTTGCCTGGTCATCCTCTTAAGAAAAATGAAATACTTGATATCTTCTATAATGGACTAACTGATGCTTCTAGGGATTTCCTAGATAGTTGTGCTGGTTGTGTTCTCAGGGAACGAACTGTTGGGCAAGCTGAAGAATTATTGAATAATATATTAAAAAATTATGATGACTGGAGTCTTCCTGAACCACCGGCTAAACCACTCCGAAGAAGAGGGGTATCTTATATCTCAGTCCTGAAGATATGCAAGAGGCAAAGAAATCTAGAAGGAAATAGGTATTAAAGCCGAGGATGTTAAAATTTTACCTCCTATTGAAGAAATACATGGGTTTAATTCACCACCACTGCCTATGGTGGTAGAAGAAAATTCTCTAATGAAGTTCAATGGTAATGACAATCCTCACAATATGCACCCTAGCCAGTGCCTTTATGAGTTTGAAAACTACATTAGAAAACAAGATCGCATCAATGAAAATGTTGTGAAACAATTGAAATACAATTCTGATATGATTGCTCGCTTGAGTGACTTGTTATTTAGAATCTCAAATGATGTTAGAGGTGTGGGAAAGCATGCTTCTATGGTTCAAACTCAGTTAGAACAAGTTGCTAAATCACAAAGATAATTGCTTGATGAAATGAATAACAACATACATGACTTTGCTGTTAGAGTTGCAACTAGAGGAGGTAAAATGACTCAGGAACCAATTTATCATGAGGGACACCCAAAAAGAATTGAACAAGATTCACAAAGGAACGACACCACTGCACCTAGTCCTTCTAAAAATAAGAAGAAAAAAAGAAAAAATGATAGGATTTCACATGCTCCTAGTGAACCTGAAGTAGAAAAACCTCCTGATGATGATAATGATGTTTCTATTTCTAATATTGAAAATCAACCTGGTAGTGAACACTCACCTTCTGATAATGAAAATGATAATGATGTGGTTCATGAAAATACTCAAACAAATAATAAAGAACCCGACAATGATGTTGAGATAGAACCACCAGTTGATCTTGATAACCCACAACCTAAGAATAAAAGGTATGATAAAAGTGACTTTGTGGCTAGAAAACACGGTAAAGAAAGAGAACCGTGGGTTCAAAAACCTATGCCCTTTCCACCTAAGTCAACGAAAAGGAAAGATGATGAAGAATTTGAACGCTTTGCTGAAATGCTGAGGCCAGTCTTTTTGCGTATTCGCTTGACTGATATCTTGAAAATGCCTCCTTATGCAAAGTATATGAAAGACATTGTCACTAATAAGAGAAAAATACCGGAAGCTGAAATCTCCACCATGCTTGCTAATTATACTTTTAAGGATGGAGTGCCTAAAAAACTTGGAGATCTAGGAATACCAACTATACCTTGCTCCATCAAAATAAACTATGTGAAAACTACTTTATGTGATTGAGGAGCTGGTGTTAGTGTTATGCCTTTCTCTTTATATAAAAGACTTGATTTGAATAAACTCACACCTACTAAAATATCTTTGCAAATGGCTGACAAATCAACTGCCATACCTATCGGTATTTGTGAGGATGTGCCCGTTATTGTTGCTAATGTTACTATTTTGACTGACTTTGTTATACTTGAGATGCCCGAGGATGACAACATGTCGATTATCCTTGGTGGACCCTTCTTGAATACTGCAGGGGCTGTTATTGATTGTAATAAAAGCAAGGTCACTTTTCATATCAATGGTAATGAGCATACGGTGCACTTTCCGAAGAAACAATTCCAAGTGAATGGTATTAATGTTATTGAAAAATCTCCAACAATCACTATTGGAAGTTTTCAAATACCTCTACCTACTATCAAAAAGAAATATGAAATACTTATTGTTGGGGACATTCATATCCCCATTGAGGTAACTTAGTGATTTACGAAAGTTCTTCGGTTTCATGCTAATCGGAAGTGGTTGTTAATAAGACTTGATCAACCTTATTAATGGATCATTTTTTAGAGGTATGAAATTGATGAATTTAGTAAGCACTAACTTCTGTCCCTACCGTTTGTTTTATGTTTTTATTAGTTAAATAAAATAAAATGCCATGTTTTGTCAGTTTTCTGAATTTCCCCTGCAATAAAAATTGACCCAAAAATAAAAGTTCTCAGAATGCTCTGAAAATTTAATATGATTTTTCTGATTATTTAAGAATTTCTGGTGCAAATAATATCAGAGGGAGGTGCACCAGGTGGGCACAACCCACCTGGGCGCGCTAGGACGCCCAGGCGCGCTCTGGTGGGTTGTGGTCCCCACGTGGGCCCTCTCACTTATCTCTTCACACCACATCATCACCTACCTCCAGAAAAAAATTCTCCATTGCTCTCTATTCCGTGTTCTTGCTCTCAAACCCGCGGATTTCGATCTCTTTGCTCAAAGCTCCGTTTCTAAAATCGTTTCGAGGGATTGTTGCATGGTATGTGACTCCACCGTTTGTCTTATTAGTTTTTTTTTGTTTTAGTGGTTTATATTTTGAATAATTAGCTACTCTTGGTGCTGCTGTAGATGAGTTTGCATGTTGAATTCTTAGAGTTCTATGTAGTTTGAATGCTTGCTATGGCCTCTATGTATCCCTATGAGTAGTTGCTATCATTTTTGTGAAGTTTTGTCGGAAAAATTTATGGACTAAATTTTTTAGAATTTTAGTTCATAGGAAAATGATGAATATCTTTAGGAAGTTTGCTTCTAAGAAGAACTCCAAGGGAGTTATTGGGGAGTCGTGTGACAGTGATCTCCATCCCCGGAGGTTGGCGGAAGTACGACCGTGCGAATGGCCGCATACCCCATTCATGGCAGAGGCTGGAATCCTTCAAGAGTTTAGACAATATGCCGCTAATGCTGGACTCACTGACTTCATCGCAGCAATATCATCTTCTCACAAACGTCTGTGTTCAAAGATTCAATTTCCTTCCTAGGAATAATCCTCCTGAGGTGCAGTTTAATTTATATGCTGAAACCCATCAGATACCACTTACTAAATTTTGTGACATATGCATGATCCCTTCTGACGGGAGCTTAGTTGAGCCTAGGTCAGCATAGTGAGGCCTTTTATCGTACCTTGACAGTGGGAGATGAGAGAGGGGTGTCGACTATCACTGCCGCTGGCTTGCATTTTCCTGTTGTTCATTACTTTGCTCTTTTCATTGCAAAAAGCTTGCTTACTAGAGAGAACGTGGGTGCACTCAGTTCACCAGATCTTGCTGTTTTACGTCGTGCACTAGAGGGCGACAACACTTATAGCTCGGGAGCTATTGTGGCACGTCGCCTCCACGTTAATAAGTCCAAGGGTAAAATACATGGTGGGATTTTTGCTACTCATTTGGCGGCTCACTTTAATGTTGAGATGCGCCTTCATGATTACCCTGTAACAAAGGTTTACCTAGATCGCACAACCATGGATCACCACCATTTTACTGATGTAGATTCTCCTAACATCCCTATTCCATATAACCTGGTTTTTAGTGTGAGGACTCATGATATTATTCCATTGCCTGCTCCTGCTTTGTTAGATCCTGTTGCCAGGGGCGGATATAGGATTATGCCTGTGGATATCATCGCCTACCGGAACGACCAGGCTGCAGCAGAGGAGGAGCCTCCACAGTGGGATCCATGGATGTCCGCTCCTCATCACCCCGACTACTATCCAGGCTAATGATCGATTACCAAGCTAGGCCAAAAGCCTAAGCTTGGGGGAGTACGTGTTTTCCACCGACATTACATTCATGTTCACACATTTCATTCCAGTTATCGGTGTCCACACTTTTTCATTGTATCATCCATGTTAAATTTATTTTCTCACTTTCTTCTTGTGTGCTTGAGAAACCTTAGAAAAACCAAAAAAAATGTTGTAGTTAGTTTACTTTCTATGCATGCTTAGCTGTAGCACTAAAAAGAAAACCCAAAAAGATTTCCTTGTTCTTCTTTTGCTTGTTGGGAGCTTTCCCATGTAAATAGTTTTTCTCGTGTTTGCTTTTCCCTTTTATTTGCTCGTTCAAGAAAACCAAAAACTCCAAAAATATTTAAGTGTGTTTATCTGAATTTATTTTGTTTTTATTCGAGTTGTACCGAGGAGAAGACCACGATGAAAATGTTGAGTGGATCTCATATGAATAATTGTTGATCTAATAAAGAGCCCATTTTACCTTGTCTTCTCCTGTTGAATAAAATGTTTGCAGATTCCAGCTTAGTCCACGACACTCTTGCAATATTATTATTTTCACATCGTTCGGTCGTGGAAGTGAAAGGCAATAATGACGATATTTGATGAACTGGTGGTGGTAGAGAGAAATGGGTATGAACTCAACTTGTTCTGTTTTTGTAAATATGTTTAACCCAGTATCCATGATTCAGTCCATTATGATTAAACATGTTTGCAATGACAATTAGAGATTATAGTTTCTCATGCCATGCATAAGTAGCTAGGGGTGGATAATGATTTATCTTGGATATCAACATTGCGTTAAAATGATTGTGATGTGGTATGATGATATGGTATCCTCCTCTGAATGTTCGAGTGGCTTGACTTGGCACATGTTCATGCATGTAGTTGAATCAATACCAACATAGCCTCTATGATATTTATGTTCATGGTGTTCATATCCTACTCATGCTAGTGTCCAATGTTACTTAAGCGTAATGCATGTTCATGACCGTTGTTGCTCTCTAGCTGGCCGCTTCTCAATCTATTTGCTAGCCTTCGCTTGTACATAAAAAACCTTGAACCCAAGTTATTCCAGATGAGTCCACCATACCTACCTATATGCGGTATTACCCTGCCGTCCTAAGTAAATTTGCATGTGCCACCTCTAAAAAGTTCAAATAAATATCCTTTTTTGTGTTCCTGGGTTGTTCATGGAACGAGAGGTGGTCGATATATTCCATGCTAAGCGGGTTATTCTCAGGCCGACTGTTTATTCACTCGCCATCGCACGAGAAAAGGGCAGTAATAGGGATTCATAGTCCCGAACTGAAAATGCAAATAATTAAACAAAACTCCCCCGGGACTGTTATTGGTATGGACGGCACCCATTGTTTCGGACAAGCTGTGGAGTGTGATTGATGGTGGAGGGGGAGTAAACATTTACTTTTATCGCTTGGGAACCACCACTAGCGTGTTTAGCATGGAAGATATTGATAACTGATAGTCATGAAGTAAATGACAAGGGTGCATGTCTCAAAATAGCATTTACCTCAGTTTAAAAATTTGAGCTTTGGCACTTCTGCAAATCACTGCTTCCCTCTGCGAAGGGACTATCTATTTACTTTTATGTTGTGTCATCATCTTCTGAAATAAGCGCCAAAACCTGAGAGCACTGATGTTATGCTTATGCATTGTGTGTAGCTAATGTTGGGTGCATCATGACTGTATCCTTTCTACCATGAATTACAATGTTTATTCGCTTCTTGAACTTTGGAGGTGCTCTGCATTTATGTTTTGTGGTCTCAGAAAGGGCTAGCGAGATACCACTATTGTCATATTATATCATGGTTGTTTTGACGATGTGTTGCTGTTTGAGATGTCTTATTATTGCTCGCTAGCTGATTATGTTATTGATATGAGTTAATATAATTTTTAGGAGTTATTGTCGACATGGTTAGTTATATTATTGGCTGAAAACATGGGTGTTGTTTAAGGTTATTTATGCAAACAAGAGCAAAAGACGTAAAAGTTTTTCTTTTTCACTTTCAGTTTATCAACTGAATTGCTTGAGGACAAGCAAAGGTTTAAGCTTGGGGGAGTTGATACGTCTCCAACGTATCTACTTTTCCTAACACTTTTCCTCTTGTTTTGGACTCTAATTTGCATGATTTGAATGAAACTAACCCCGAACTAACGCTATTTTCAGCAGAACTACCATGGTGTTGTTTTGTGCAGAAATAAAAGTTCTTGGAATGGAACGAAACTTTGCGAGGAATTTTTATATCAATAAAGAGAATTTCTGGAGCCAAGATCCACCGAAGGGGGGTACCTGTGTGGGCACAACCCACCAGGGCGCGCCCCCTCCTAGCACGCCCAGGTGGGTTGTCCCCACCTGGTGGCCCCGCAGACCCTGAAACTGATGCTATAAAATCCCAAATTTCCAGAAAAAAATTAGGGACAAAGAATTATCATGATCCACGAGACAGAGCCGCCGTCACCTCTTGTTCTTCATCGGGAGGCCGGATCTGGAGTCCGTTTGGGGCTCCGGAGAGGGGGATATTCGTTCTTCGTCATCACCAACCCTTCTCCATCACGAATTCCACGATGCTCCCTGCCAGCAGTGAGTAATTCCTTCGTAGGCTCGCTGGTCGGTGAGGAGTTGGATGAGATTCATCATGTAATCTAGTTAGTTTTGTTAGGGCTTGTTCCCTAGTATCCACTGTGTTCTAAGATTGATGTTGCTATGACTTCGCCATGCTTAATGCTTGTCACTTTGGTCCCGGGTGCCATGATTTCAGATCTGAACCGTTTATGTTATCACCATTATATCCATGTCCTAGATCCGATCTTGCAAGTTATAGTCACCTACTACGTGTTATGATCTGGCAACCCCGGAGTGACAATAGTCGGGACCACTCCCGGTGATGACTGTAGTTTGAGGAGTTCATGTATTCGTCGTGTGCTAATGCTTTTTTTCAGTTTTCTATTAAAAGGAGGCCTTAATATCCCTTAGTTTCCAATTGGACCCCGCTACCATGGGAGGGTAGGACAAAAGATGTCATGCAAGTTCTTTCGATAAGCATGTATGACTATTTACGGAATACATGCCTACATTATATTTATGAACTGGAGCTAGTGCCATATAGCCCTAGGTTATGACTGTCACATGATGAATATCATCCAACAAATTACCGATCCAATGCCTACGAATTTATCTATTATTGTTCTTGCTAAGTTACCATTGCTATCGTTACTGTTGCACTTGCTACAAAATTACTGCTATCACTGTTACCGTTACCATTACTGCTGTGACTATTATCAAAACAATCATATTACTGTGCTACTGATCACGTTGCCGCAGATAATTAATCTCCAGGTGTGGTTGAATTGACAACTCAGCTTCTAATACATGCAAATATTCTTTGGCTCCCCTTGTGTCGAATCTATAAATTTGGGTTGAATACTCTACCCTCGAAAACTGTTGCGATCCCCTATACTTGTGGGTTATCACATAAGCGTAGGCATGACGTCAATGAGCCACAAGACCACAAGCCCAACGTCATCATACCAGCCACCACCACACAATAGGAGGAGGTTCGTGGGACGGAAAAGCATGAACCATGGGAAGTAGTGAAGGAAATATGCCCTAGAGGCAATAATAAAGTGTTATTTACATTTCCTTATATCATGATAAATGTTTATTATTCATGCTAGAATTGTATTAACCGAAAACTTAGTACATGTGTGAATACATAGACAAACAGAGTATCCCTAGTATGCCTCTACTTGACTAGCTCGTTAATCAAAGATGGTTAAGTTTCCTAACCATAGACATGTGTTGTCATTTGATGAACGGGATCACATCATTAGAGAATGATCTGATGGACAAGACCCATCCGTTAGGTTAGCATAATGATCGTTTAGTTTTTTCTGCTATTGCTTTCTTCATGACATATACATGTTCCTTAGACTATGAGATTATGCATCTCCCGAATACGGGAGGAACACCTTGTGTGCTATGAAACGTCACAACATAACTAGGTGATTATAAATATGCTCTACAAGTGTCTCCGTTGGTGTTTTTTGAGTTGGCATAGATCAAGAATAGGATTTTTCACTCCGTGTATCAGAGAGGTATCTTTGGGCCCTCTCGGTAATCCACATCACTATGAGACTTGCAAACAATGTGACTAATGAGTTAGTCATGGGATGATGCATTACGGAACGAGTAAAGAGACTTGCCGGTGATGAGATTGAACTAGGTATGATGATACCGACGATCGAATCTCTGGCAAGTAACATACCGATGACAAAGGGAACAACATATGTTGTTATGGGGTTTGACCGATAAAGATCTTTGTAGAATATGTAGGAGCCAATATGAGCATCCAGGTTCCACTATTGGTTATTGACCAGAGATGTGTCTCGATCATGTCTACATAGTTCTCGAACCCATAGGGTCCGCACACTTAACGTTCGATGACGATTTGTATTATGAGTTTCGTGTTTTGATGAACTGAAGTTTGTTCAGAGTCTCGGATGAGATGACGGACATGACGAGGAGTCTCGAAATGGTCAAGACATAATGATTGATATATTGGACGATGTTATTTCGACACCGGATGAGTTCCAAGAAGTACCGGTTAATTATTGAAGTGCAGGAGGGTTATTGGAACCCCCCGGGGGAACTAATGGGCCTCTATGGGCCTTAGTTGAAGAGAGGAAGGGCCAAGAGAAGCTGGCCGCACCCCTGGGTCCGAATTGGACTAGGGGAGGGGGGTGGCGCCCCCTTTCCTTCCCTTCCCTCTCTCCCTTCCTTCTTCCCCCTCTTTCCTTAGGTGGAAACCTACTAGGACTTGGAGTCCTAGTAGGATTCCCCTGTCATGCCGTGCCCTAGGAGGGCCGGCCAGCCTCCCCTCCCCTACTTTATATATGGGGGCAGGGACACCCTAGAACACACACATTTCTCTTAACCATGTGCGGTACCCCCCTCCACAGTTACACACCTCGGTCATATCATCGTAGTGCTTAGGCGAAGCCTTGCGTCGGTAACTTCATCATCACTGTCAGCACGCCGTCGTGCTGACGAAACTCTCCCTCGGCCTCAACTGGATCAAGAGTTCGAGGGAATTTCATAAGAAAGGGTTCTTGCCTGTGTTACAAGGTGTGAAGTTGAGTCAGACTCAATGCCCGACTATTGTAGAAGATAGAGAGAAAATGAAAGTCATTCCCTATGCCTCAGCCATAGGTTCTATCATGTATGCAATGCTGTCTACCAGACCTGATGTGTGCCTTGCTATTAGTTTAGCAGGACGTACCAAAGTAATCCAGGAGTGGATCGCTAGACAGCGGTCAAGAACATCCTGAAATACCTGAAAAGGACTAAGGATATGTTTCTCGTTTATGGAGGTGACAAAGAGCTCGTCGTAAATGATTACGTCGATGCAAGCTTTGACACTGATCCGGATGACTCTAAGTTGCAAACCGGATACATATTTATATTGAATGGTGGAGCTGACAGTTGGTGAAGGAAATATGCCCTGAGGCAATAATAAAGTTGTTATTTATATTTCCTTATATCATGATAAATGTTTATTATTCATGCTAGAATTGTATTAACCAGAAACTTAGTACATGTGTGAATACATAGAGAAACAAAGTGTCCCTAGTATGCCTCTACTTCCCTAGCTCGTTAATCAAAGATGGTTAAGTTTCCTAGCCATGGACATGTGTTTTCATTTGATCAACGGGATCACATCATTAGAGAATGATATGATGGACAAGACCCATCCATTTGCTTAGCACTATTGAAAGTGCGTTATATCGACTAGAGGGGGGGTGAATAGGCGATTTTTATGAAAGTCTTCAAAACGTGAGAGTTATGAAGACAAACAGCGAAGATTATGCCTTTTACTATGCAGCGGAAGTTAGATTACACTAGGCCAGCCATGGTCATGTATTCAATAGAGTGAAAGCACAATGGCAAACAACTGCAGTGTAATAAGGATCAGGTAGGAAGAAGTTATGAAGCCAAACAGTTCATACATACACATTGTGAAGACAAAAATAAAGCAAGCATGAAATGGCTTCACAATGTGTAACAGTAAGAAAAGGAAGCGAAGATGAAACCAGTGACTCGTTGAAGACAATGATATGTTGGACCAGTTCCAGTTGCTGTGACAACTGTACATCTGGTTGGAGCGGCTAGGTATTTAAACCTTAGGACACACAGTCCCGGACACCCAGTCCTAAACACACAGTCCAGGACACCAAGTCCTCACCGTATTCTCCTTGAGCTAAGGTCACTTAGTCCTCGCCCAATCACTCTGGTAAGTCTTCAAGGTAGACTCCCAAACCTTCACAAACTTCGTTCACTGGCAATCCACAATGTCTCTTGGATGCTCTGAACGCGACGCCTAACCGTCTGGAGGATTCACAGTCCTCAAGTGTAATAAGTCTTCAGATCACATAGACAAGAAGACTCAAGTGATGCCCAATTTGCTCTGGCTCTGGGTGGTTAGGGGTTTTCTCCTCACTAGGAATTTTCTCTCAAAGGCTTCGAGGTGGGTTGCTCTCAAACGACAAAAGCCGTGCACTGAAATCTGAGCAGCCAACCGTTTATGGTTGTGGGGGTGGGCTATTTATAGCCACTTGGCAACCCAACCTGATTTGTCCGAAATGACCCTGGGTCACTAAGGAACTGACACGTGTCTCAACGGTCAGATTTCAAACTCTCATGGCAACTTTTCTTGGGCTACAAGCAAAGCTGACTTGTCCGGCTCTAGACAAGATTCGCTCTCATTGTCTTCGCTCGAAGACATAGGTTTTTTTTATTTAGGCATCACTTCAGTCATTCTGACTGGTTCTCCGGGACCCCACTTAACAGTACGGTGGTTCCTATGACTCAACACAAAATAAAAAGAACTATGAAAGATCTATGTCTTCGAGCTCCATAGGCTTCATAACGTGTCTTCTTTTGTCATAGTCTTCAATGTGAATATCTTCATAAACCACCTTTGTCTTCAATGTCTTCATACATTTTTAGGGGTCATCTCTGGTAGTAAAACCGAATCAATGAGGGACTTCTACCTGTGTTTTCCTGCAATTCTCACAAACACATTAGTCCCTCAACTAGGTTTGTCGTCAATACTCCAAAACCAACTAGGGGTGGCACTAGATGCACTTAAAATCTCCCCCTTTTTGGTGATTGATGACAAACTAGTTGAAGTTTTCAATGGGGAATATAATGTGTGAAGTTTGTAAAGGATAGGGAATTGTCTTCATAAGTTGCAAAGGCTCCCCCTGAAGATGTGCATATAAGTTAATTTGCTTTTGGGATGCAAATGCACATGGCAGGTTGTACTTGGGGAGATCCTCTTCAGCTTATGATGACAATCCACTATGCATGTGAAAGTATATGAAGATAATGACATGCATAATGGAAAATGGACGTCTGCAGAATGAGATAAGTGCGGAATTTATCGTCTCACATGCGGAATTTATCTTCGCAAACGGAGTGGCAAACAAGTAGTAGACGACCATCGAGTTTTAGTGTTTACAACTCAAAGAACCAAATGAAGCAAAGACAAGAGTTGTAAACACGAAGCAAAAAATGACAAAACATAAGGCACCCGCCCATATTGACCCGCTTGAAGACTATAAACATCATACGCTTCTCCCCCTTTTGTCAGTAATGACCAAAAAGGTTTGAAGACATAGAGTTTGCTACGCGTTCCCAGGCGCAGCAGGGTCGGTGGAGTTGTTTGGCGGTGCAGAGCCGGGATGTGCTGAAGCAGGTGGTGGTGATGTAGCATCGTCGTCTTCATCAATGATCCTTGCAGTAACTGTGGCAGCAGATGAAGAGAACTCAGAGTCTTCTAGTGATGGTGTGTTGCGCATCACAGCCCTTCTAGGAGGTGTGGTGTCAAACTTGAAACGCTCTGTGAAGCCATCCTCTTCAAGTTTAGCTTCAGTACATATCATTGAGAGCCCTTTCCATGTACGACGGCAGGTTTCATGTGTAACGAAGGAATTCTTGGTGGCAAGGTTTCGAAGACGATTGACATCCACCAAGAGGCTCTTCATCTGACGTTTTAGCCAGTCGTGATGCCTATCTTGCTTTTGGTGAAGGGCCACAAGAAGCTCTCGGTCAGTGAGGACACGAGCACACTTCTTGGGTCTTGGAGCATTTGTGCTGTCTGTGGCTTCAGTAGATGCTGGTGCACGTGTAGTACCAGCCAACGGATATACCCTGGATATGGCTTCAACACCTTCAACATTCTGTGTGAAGCTCTGGTGTTCTGCATTCTGAAGACTTATCGGTTGCTTGGCAGGCTCAGGGTATATTGCTTCAGCAGAGGTATCCACATCTGGAAAGAAGATCCGATGGTTTTGGGCAGAGGGCTGATACGAGATCGCAGAGTGCAGTTTGATTAGCCTCACACCCAAGGAGCATAGAACTTCAAACCAAATAATTCTGAGCCTGACGCTGCAAGTTGGTGTATGAAGAGATCCTGTGCGTTGAAGCATTTGCCATGCAGGATATAGAATATGAGAGTATTCATTGCACCCTCGATCTTGGCATGTGGTGAGTGTCCCTTAATGGGCCAGCGAGTCTGCCGGATGATGTGATATATGGTCCTGGGCAGGTACTCTAGGTCTTCAACGAAGAACTCAGTTGGATAGGGTGCATCCTGAGGCAATGGCTTCATCATTGAGAGCATCTGACTCATATTTGGTTCAGGTCTCTGGAATATGCTTTCAATAGCTTCAGAATGTAATTGACAACCTTCCTCGAAGAATTCGCCAGGAGTGGGCAGGCCGGTGAGCTCAATGATATCAAATGCATTGGCTTCATGATGGACGTTGCCGGTCATCCACTCCAGGACCCAAGTCTTCGGATCTCTGTTGTATCCTTTTATATGGAGAGTGGCATAGAACTGAAGCAGAAGCTCTTCATTCCAGTGCTCTTCATCAGTCACAAACGGCAGCAGACCCACTTGCTTGAAGCAATCCAAAGCTTCCTCAAGACATGGCAGACCAGCAATGGCTTCAACCTCAAGGTGCTTGTGTGGAAAGATGCGACCTTGGTTGTATAAGATGCATGAATAATAGCTGCGCTAAGAATAGCTCCAGAACCTGTCTGATACAATCCTTTCCCTTGAATAGGGGTTCTTGGAGCTATTGAAAAATGTATTGTCTGCCTTGAAGCTGTTAATATCAAAGGAGCCAGGTGCTGATGCAGGACCTGGAAACCTTGGAAGCCTTGGGACTGGCTTCTGGACATGAGGCCTGTGCTCAATATGATAATCAAACTGTGGACCTGCAGCAGACTCAGGGACTGAAGTGTCTGGCTCAGTAGCTTCGCTGTCCGCTGAAGCATTTGGTGGGGCGGGCTCCACATTGGCTTTAGTGTTTGTGGTGGCAGCCACAACATTTTCTTCCTCCGCTTGTGTAGTTGGAGGGACAACCTCAGGCACGTTCTCCTGGAGAACTGCATCTTGATGGAGCGGGGGAGTGGGTTCTGGTGGAGCTTCTTCATTGTCTTCGGCTGATGCAGCCGGAATTTCTGCAGTATGGACTTGAGGCCGTGGACCTTTGCGAAGCCTACCGAACGCAGACGACGCTTGTGGGGTCGGAGTGGGCTGGACCTCAAAGTCTTCTTCCTCCTGAGGGAGATCCGCCCATGACTCATCTTGTGCCATTGGCGTTAGAGGACGACCAATACTGATGAGTTCGCTTGTTTCAAGCTGAGGAAGGGCTGCATCATCTTGCACATTGTCCTGATGACCAATGTCTTCAGCAGCTATTGGGTCGGCTGCTGGTATGTCTTCAGCTTCAGGAGCCTCTGTGGGAGCAGGCTCATGAACTGTCAGTCTTCTTTCTGCATTGGGATGAAGGACAGAGAGAGGTTCAACTATCAAGGGCTCTGTAGGAGCAGCCCGAGATTTCTTGATCTTGCGTTTCTTTTTGCTGGGGGCAGTAGGAGAGGCTTCAAAGCTTTTCCTTTTCCTGGCTTCAGCCTCTGCATTCCGTGTCTTCTTAAGCTCTGAAGCGGTTGACCAGCTCTTTGGCTTTGAGCCAGTCGTGGCGGTTGGGAAGACAATCGGAATAGCTTCTTGTCTTGGTGCCTCTGGTTCAGTCACAGCAGGCTGCTTCTTCTTCTTCGCGGCCATCTTGGGGTCGATGCCAGGACGCCCAAGTGCCTTGCGCTTCTCGGCCTCATTGTAGGCCTGCACACATCGTTCTGCCAGAGACTTCATCCGCTCACGCGAGCCCTGAGCTTCAGCACGCTTCTTCAGGAAATTTGCCTTGAGCTCATGCAGCATGGTTTTGAAGCTCTTTACTTCCTGCACGCTGAGCCTGGCCATGTGCTTCTTGAACTGAGCCTTTTCATGATCAATTTTCTGCTTCAGCTCAACTATGCGCTGAGCAATGGCAAGTTCTGAAGCAATTGCGCCTTGGAAGGCGACGCTGAGTCCGACAGGCAGCTGCAGATCTTCGAAGCTGATGTCTGGTGAGGCAAACCATTCATCAATGAAGTTGTGGATGATGGCGAGATCAAAGAGAGGTAAATTGTTGAAGATTTCAGCTTCTTCTTTGCTTTTGATAAGCTGCTCTAGAGCGTCATCTCCCAGATCTTCATCGCTTGATAGATCAATGGCTTCACTGCGCAGAATGGCAGCAGCAGTGAGCTCTTTCCCTGTTTGTTGATGGGGCTCCTTTTCCTTCTGGGGCTTGGAGACGCGGGATACGTCTTCAGACTGCACACTGACTTCAGGAGGTGCAGTTTTCAATGGCTTCGCCCTTGAGATTTTTGAGGCAGGGGCTGGCTTTGAAGCTTTTGGTTTCTTTGTCTGCTTTGGCTTTGGCACAGCAGGAGCTTCATCAGACTCAGAGTCAGCTGGAGGGTCATTTACGGCAGTCCCTTGGACTAAGATGTGAGTGATCAGGCCCTCAAGATTGGCAAACGGACCGATGATATTGGGTTCGGCGTCGCGTGTGCCATCTGCCCTTGGTGCGGAAGGACCAGGGTTGAAGTCTAACCCAAATTTCTTCTTGTTCAGCTTCGCTGATTGTTGAGCAAACTGGAAGTTGCGCTTGAAGAGATTGTCGTCACGACACCAGAGGAGTGACGACGGATGCGCATCATCAGACTGTGGTCCTAGGACCATGCATGGGTAGAAGCCTTGAGCAATGGCTTCATCTCTGGTCTTGGGTACGAGATTCTTGTATAAGATGTCCCCCCATGGCTTCTTGATGGCACTTTTCTCAGCATACTCCTCAGTGACAAAGCGGTATTTGAACCACTGTTCAGCCCAATAGCGTCGAATCCATTGGATTCGGGTCTTGCGCTGCCCATAGCTCTCTTCTGGATCTGTTTTGTACATTTCTGCCAAGTCTTCAGGCAAATCCTTGGAAGTTCCCTCACGTCTCTGTCTGCCCCCCTTCCTTGCTGCTGCTTCTGAAGCCATAAACTCTAACTTGAAAGGCTTCAAAGCTTTCAAAGGCTTCAAAGGCTTTCTTTTTCTGGACCAACAGGAACTGGCTTCAGGAGAGTTTATGTGATGCTGTAGGAATTCTGCAAATGAATGCAGACTATGAGAACCGAAGGATTCTCCCACGGACATGTACCTGTGACAGCATTAAGGTGCGAGGGAAGGGGAAGAGGTCATATGCATTCTCAGAAGGTTTTGAAGATTAATCAGTTTAGAAGACATTGACCTCATCGTGCGAAGACATTCACTCATAGATAAGAAGTTGGTTCCAGATTTGTACGAACCCACAGATCAGTACAAGTGAGGAATCTAACTACTTTATGAAGCACAAGTGAATATACTAGGCATGTTATGAGATGCAGCGAGAGATTTAACTAGTGTGAAGAGAAACTTCTTATGGTAGAAAGTGACAGAACCATGAGATCAAAAGAGGCTGTAAAAAGAAGTTTTATTTACCACACTGGAACTGCTAGACGGAAGGGAGTTGATGCCGAGCAGTTCAGTCCTCCGTTCCCTAACTTGGCGATGGAAAACACCTACGGCGACGGTGGAGAGGACGATGTCCGCGGTCGGCGTGAGGACGGCGTTGGAGAGGTTGCGGCAGCGAAGCGCTTCGTCTCCGGCGTCGTCGAGTGCTAGCGGTGGCGCTAGGGTTCTTGCGAGGGTGGAAGAAGGAGATAATGACTGCGGTAAGTGTGAATTTATAGGCTCAGGGGCGGCACTGTGCTATTACACAGGTGCCCCTGGCGGTTAGCATTTGAGGAACGCGTGGCCAGTTAGCGGAAGTTTGGGGTTTGTTCCACGTCCCACGTACGCCTAAATTGTCGGGCGGTCATTCCTGCTTCTCCGGATTTTATGTGGAGGAATGAGCATTAAAAACGGACTTTATGGTTGTCTCTATATCTTCAGCTGACAAGGACACAGTGAAGACATTCGACAGTTTCAACAGAATGCATATGACTTAGAGAGATAGAGTTTGAGATGGAAAGCATAGAGAAGTTTTGGGGTCCGATCACATTCACTTAGTTCAAAAGATTCAACACGAAGACATAGCTATAAGTGAATGCTGTAGAGGACAGAGCACTAGTATATATATATATATATACAAGCAACGTAGTGAAGATAATTATGAAGACATGTACGAAGCCAAACCAAATGTGAAGACAATCAAATGTGAAGATATTGCAAGGTAACGCCATGAGTGAAACACTTCAAAATAGAACGTTTGGTGGTGGCGTTACCCACCGTATAGGGAGTATTAGACCCAGACACGGCGCACAATTATCGTGGCGCTCCGAAGTCAAATTCCACATTAATGTATTCACACTTAGAATGTATGCCTTCATTGAATGAAGATATACTTTACTTTGTGTGTTGCACATCTAAGTCATCAATATGCATAAGTGTTAGGATGTGTGCCTGATCACAGGACATTTGAGGATTCCAAGATATTTAGCTCACACCGTAACTTGCAAAATCTCTTCTCATCCAAGGGCTTGGTGAAGATATCCGCCAATTGCTCTTCAGTGTTGACTTGTATGATATCAATGTCTTCCTTCACAACATGATCTCTGAGAAAGTGATGACGAATTTCAATGTGCTTTGTCTTCAAGTGCTGAACTGGGTTGTTGGCAATCTTGATGGCGCTTTCGTTGTCGCAGTAAAGTGGCACTTGCTTCAGATGAATGCCATAGTCCTTGAGTGTTTGCTTCATCCACAGTAGCTGAGCGCAGCAAGATCCAGCAGCAATGTATTCAGATTCAGCAGTGGACAGAGATACACAGTTCTGCTTCTTTGAAGACCAACATACAAGTGATCGTCCCAGGAAGTGACATGTGCCTGATGTAGACTTGCGATCAACCTTGTCACCAGCATAATCAACATCCGAAAATCCAACCAAATCAAACTCTGAGCCCTTTGGATACCATAATCCTAAAGTTGGGGTGTGAGCCAAATATCGAAGAATTCGCTTCACAGCTAAGTGATGCGACTCCTTTGGTGCCGCTTGAAATCGAGCACACATGCAAACACTAAGCATAATATCTGGCCTAGATGCACATAAATAAAGCAAAGACCCAATCATGGAGCGGTATACCTTTTGATCGAACTCTTTACCATTGTCATCAGGACCTAGATGATGTTTGGCTGGCATTGGTGTTGTGAAGCCTTTGCAGTCTTGCATACCGAACTTCTTCGGGCAATCTTTGAGATACTTCTCTTGAGATATGAAGATGCCATTGCGTTGTTGTCGTATTTGAAGGCCAAGGAAGAACTTCAGCTCCCCCATCATGGACATCTAATATTGCTCTTGCATCATATATCCAAACTCTTCACTGTACTTCTGATTGGTGGAGCCGAAGATAATGTCATCCACATATATTTGGCACACAAACAGTTCACCATCATATGTCTTCGTGAAAAGAGTGGGATCCAGGGAACCAGGTATGAAGCCTTTGCTCTTCAGGAAGTATTTGAGTGTGTCATACCAGGCCCTTGGGGCTTGTTTGAGGCCATACAGTGCCTTGTTGAGCTTGTATACCATGTCAGGATGTTTTGGATTTTCAAAGCCAGGTGGCTGTGCAACATACACTTCTTCTTCAATCTTGCCATTGAGAAAGGCACTTTTCACATCCATTTGATATAGAAGTATGTTATGATGATTTGCATAAGCCAGCAGTATGCGTATAGCTTCAAGCCTTGCCACAGGAGCAAATGTTTCATCGAAGTCAATGCCCTCCACTTGAGTATATCCTTGAGCAACGAGACGAGCTTTGTTTCTGACAACTTGACCATGCTCATCTTGCTTGTTGCGGTATATCCATTTGGTGCCTATTATGTTGTGCTTCCGTGGATCAGGACGCTTAATCAGTTCCCATACATTATTCAGTTCAAACTGTTGAAGCTCTTCTTGCATAGCTTGAATCCATTTAGGTTCCATGAAGGCTTCTTCAACTTTCTTGGGTTCTGATATTGAGACGAATGCGAAGTGCCCATAGAAGTTTGCTAGCTGAGTTGCCCTTGAACGAGTGAGTGGACCGGGTGCATTGATGCTGTCAATCATTCTGTCAATCTGCACTTCATTTGCAACACGAGGATGTACAGGGCGAAGACTTTGCTCTTGCTGATCTGTGTTGTTGTTGGGAGGAATGTCTTCAGGCTGAGCATTGTCTTCATGTTGATCAGGTGCTGAGATGATAAGTTCTTCTTCAGGATGAGCTTCAGAAGGTATAATCTCTCCAGTTCCCATAAGCTTGATTGATTCACTAGCTGGAACTTCATCTAGCACATTTGGCAGTTGCTCTCTTTGTGAACCATTTGTCTCATCAAACCGCACATCCACTGTTTCAACCACTTTGTAATGGAAGAGATTGAAGACTCTGTAGGAGTGTGAATCCTTTCCATATCCTAGCATAAAGCCCTCATGTGCTTTAGGTGCAAATTTTGAAGTGTGATGTGGGTCCTTGATCCAGCACCTTGAGCCAAATACTCTGAAGTAATTGACATTTGGATTCTTGCCAGTTAGGAGTTCATAAGATGTCTTGTTCAGAAGCTTGTGAAGATAAACACGATTGATTGTATGGCATGTAGTATCAATGGCTTCAGTCCAGAATTTTCCTGGAGTTTTGTATTCATCTAGCATCATTCTGGCCATCTCAATGAGTGTTCTGTTCTTGCGTTCGACGACGCCATTCTGCAGTGGCGTGTACGGGGCTGATAATTCATGTGTGATGCCCAAGGTATCAAGATATGTATCAAGGCTAGTGTTCTTGAATTCAGTGCCATTGTCACTTCTTATGTGCTTTATCCTGGCGTCAAAATTGTTCATAGCTCGATTGGCGAAGCGTCTGAAGACATCCTGCACTTCAGTCTTGTAAAGGATTATGTGCACCCAAGTATATCTAGAGTAATCATCAACAATCACGAAGCCATAGAGGCAAGCAGTGGTAGTAAAAGTTGAGTAGTGAGTGGGACCGAAAAGATCCATGTGGAGCAGCTCGAAAGGTTGAGTAGTAGTCATGATTGTCTTCGAAGGATGCTTTGCCCTTGTCATCTTCCCTGCTTCATAGGCACCGCATAAGTGATCTTTCTTGAACTTGATGCCATCGATGCCTATGACCTGCTTCTTCTTCGCAAGGGTGTGGAGGTTCCTCATGCCAGCATGCCCAAGCCTCCGATGCCAAAGCCAGTATTCTGAAGCTTTTGCAAGAAGACATACTGCAAGTTGTGGTCCTGCTGAGAAATCTACCACGTACAAATCACCTTTCCGATACCCTTCAAACACTAGAGACTTGTCAGATTCCGTTAGTACCAGGCAACGATATTTACCAAACATTACGATCATGTTCAAATCGCAAAGCATTGAGACAGACATTAAGTTGAAGCCAAGGGATTCAACAAGCATGACTTTATCCATGTGTTGGTCCTTTGAGATTGCAACTCTACCTAGACCCAATACCTTACTTTTACCAGTGTCAGCAAATGTGATGTGGCTCTTGTCGGATGGACGTAATGTTGAGTCCATAAGAAGGCTTCTTTTGCCAGTCATGTGATTTGTACACCCACTGTCAATAATCCATTTTGAAGACTTTGAAGTCGCTGGTGTCGTACCCTACAGTGCAGTTAGGGGGATAGGCTTCACAAAGAGAATTGTGAAGCATAAACATTTGACGAACCAGTGGGTTATGAAAACTTAGATCCAGATTAGGACTAATAGGGAGAGTAGCATGCGATTCAGGAACAAAGTACATAATGATGCCATTCAGGCATTTTATCTTGTGCCCTACAAGATTTTTAAGGTCCCCAGCAATAGCATCAGAAGATTTTGTTTTTCTGCTGGAGACCTTTCCCTGCAAAAGAGAGTTAAGCTTTCTTAACCACCCACATCTTCAAGGGTGGCTTAGAAGCGATAAGTCTAAGTGCAGCATATGAGAATTTTGGCTTTGAAGCCTTAGCAAACAGTCTAGCAGGTGGATAGTAGTACTCATAGGAATAGGCAGAATAATTTTTGGTCATATGAAGATGACTATTCGAAGAACCGCTCTCATATTCATATGCCTGAGTATGGTTTCCCTGCAAAACATTTGCATTAGTGTGACTCAGGTGAGTCCTCTGTTTGTATGAAGCCTTTGGACCATATGAAGCCTTTGGTCTGAGGTTTGTCTTCTTCAAGTGAGGTGTCATGAAGACATTCACAGGAAGATTTTCCAGACATTTTTTCGGAACCCAGATCTTCTTCATAGGCGGTCCATTCCTGCAGTTAGTACCAATGTACCTGGCAAACACTTCACCATTCTGATTCTTAAACAGTTTATAGTTTGCATCAAAGGATTCATCAATGATAATGGGGTTAGCACAAGTGAAGCCAGATAAATTGGATGGATCTGTTGAAAGTTCCTTTGCAGCAACCCATGTGGTTTTGGGGTACTGCTCAGGTTTCCAGTAAGAGCCATCTACATTTATTTTCCTCACAAACCCAACACCCTCTTTCCTAGGGTTTCGGTTCAGAATCTGCTTCTTGAGGACATCACATAATGTCTGATGTCCTTTAAGACTTTTGTACATCCCTGTTTCAAGCAATGTCTTCAACCTAGCATTCTCATCAGCAATAGCAGTGGTATCCTCAGCAGAGGGGTTAGTTACCACATCCATAGTTGAAGATATTGCAACAGCAGTAGCAGTGGAACATTCAGCAACAGAAGTAGCATTATCACGCTCAATGCATTTGAGACATGGTGGTTCAAATCCTTCCTGAGCGGAACTGATTTGTTCGGCGCGAAGTGACTCGTTTTCCTTTTGAAGATCTTCATGAGCAGCTCTCAATTTCTCAAGTTCTTGCTTCCTTTGAAGATAATCATAGGAAAGCTTTTCATGAGTTGTTGAGAGAGTATCAAGACGATCTTCAAGTTCCTGATACTTAACGTGAAGGTTTTTTATGTCTTCAATTAAGGATTCAGATCGAGTCATTTCAGCACCCAACAGATCATCGCTTCTGTCTAATAGTTTTTGAGTATGTTCCATAGCTTTCTGTTGTTCAGTTGCAATTTTAGCAGGTGTTTTGTAGCTGGGTTTTGAATCACAGTCAGAGTCATCGTCACTAGATGTTTGATAGCGAGTAGTGCGTGTGTTTACCTTGGCACCGCGTGCCATGAAGCAGTAGGTAGGAGTGGAGTTGTCCTTGTCATTTGCGTCGGTGTCGGTGATGCAGTCATTGTCTTCAGTGTTGAAGATGGACTTGGCGACGTATGCTGTAGCCAGACTCGCAATGCCAGAATCAGACTCCTCCTCAAACTCCACCTCTGCCTCCTCAGATGCGGACTCCTCCTCTGAATCCATCTGCTTGCCAACAAACGCACGTGCCTTGCCAGATGAGCTCTTCTTGTGTGATGAAGACTTTGAGGAAGACTTGGAAGAAGACTTTGAGTATTTCTTCTTCTTCTTGTCGTCAGAGTCATATTCCTTGTTCTTCTTTTTCCTTCTGTTCTCATTGTCCCACTGTGGACACTCAGAGATGAAGTGTCCAGTTTTCTTGCACTTGTGACATGTTTTCTTCTTGTAGTCATGAGCAGAAGCTTCATCATTCCTTGAGCTTGATCGTGAAGATTTTCTGAAGCCTTTCTTCTTGGTGAATTTTTGGAACTTCTTCACTAGCATTGCAAGTTCCCTTCCAATGTCTTCAGGATCATCAGAACTGCTGTAAGATTCTTCTTCAGATGAGGAAACAGCTTTTGCCTTCAAGGCACGAGTTCGCGCATAGTTTGGACCGTAGATATCTCTTTTCTCAGAAAGCTGAAACTCATGTGTGTTGAGCCTCTCAAGTATGTCAGATGGATCGAGTGTCTTGAAATCAGGACATTCTTGAATCATCAGGGCTAGGATGTCAAACGAACTATCAAGTGACCTCAGCAGCCTCTTGACGATTTCATGTTTGGTGATTTCAGTGGCGCCGAGGGCTTGAAGCTCATTTGTGATGTCAGTGAACCGATCAAATGTGTGCTGGACATTCTCATTGTCATTTCGCTTGAAGCGGTTGAAGAGGTTGCGAAGGACACTGATTCTTTGATCTCTCTGGGTTGAGACGCCTTCATTGACCTTGGAGAGCCAGTCCCAGACCAGCTTGGATGTCTTCAAGGCACTCACATGGCCATACTATCCTTTTGTCAGATGGCCACAGATGATATTTTTGGTGGTGGAGTCCAGTTGAGTAAACTTCTTGACATCAGCAGTAGTGACACCTTCTCCAGCCTTGGGAACGCCGTTCTCGACGACATACCATAGGTCGACGTCAATGGCTTCAAGATGCATGCGCATCTTATTCTTCCAGTAGGGATATTCAGTTCCATCGAAGACGGGGCACGTAGCGGAGACTTTGATTATCCCTGCAGTCGACATAGCTAAAACTCCAGGTGGTTAAACCGAATCACACAGAACAAGGGAGCACCAAGCTCTGATACCAATTGAAAGTGCGTTATATCGACTAGAGGGGGGGTGAATAGGCGATTATTATGAAAGTCTTCAAAGCGTGAGAGTTATGAAGACAAACAGCAAAGATTATGCCTTTTACTATGCAGCGGAAGTTAGATTACACTAGGCCAGCCATGGTCATGTATTCAATAGAGTGAAAGCACAATGACAAACAACTGCAGTGTAATAAGGATCAGGTAGGAAGAAGTTATGAAGCCAAACAGTTCATACATACACGTTGTGAAGACCAAAATAAAGCAAGCATGCAATGGATTCACAACGTGTAACAGTAAGAAAAGGAAGCGAAGATGAAACCAGTGACTCGTTGAAGACAATGATATGTTGGACCAGTTCCAGTTGCTGTGACAACTGTACGTCTGGTTGGAGCGGCTAGGTATTTAAACCTTAGGACACACAGTCCCGGACACCCAGTCATGAACACACAGTCTAGGACACCAAGTCCTCACTGTATTCTCCTTGATCTAAGGTCACTTAGTCCTCGCCCAATCACTCTGGTAAGTCTTCAAGGTAGACTCCCAAACCTTCACAAACTTCGTTCACTGGCAATCCACAATGTCTCTTGGATGCTCTGAACGCGACGCCTAACCGTCTGGAGGATTCACAGTCCTCAAGTGTAATAAGTCTTCATATCACATAGACAAGAAGACTCAAGTGATGCCCAATTTGCTCTGGCTCTGGGTGGTTAGGGGTTTTCTCCTCACTAGGAATTTTCTCTCAAAGGCTTCGAGGTGGGTTGCTCTCAAACGAGAAAAGCCGTGCACTAAAATCTGAGAAGCCAACCGTTTATGGTTGTGGGGGTGGGCTATTTATAGCCACTTGGCAACCCGACCTGATTTGTCCGAAATGACCCTGGGTCACTAAGGAACTGACACGTGTCTCAACGGTTAGATTTCAAACTCTCATGGCAACTTTGCTTGGGCTACAAGCAAAGCTGACTTGTCCGGCTCTGGACAAGATTCGCTCTCATTGTCTTCGCTCGAAGACATAGGTTTTTTTTATTTAGGCATCACTTCAGTCATTCTGACTGGTTCTCCTGGACCCCACTTAACAGTACGGTGGTTCCTATGACTCAACACAAAAGAAAAAGAACTACGAAAGATCTAAGTCTTCGAGCACCATAGGCTTCATAACGTGTCTTCTTTTGTCATAGTCTTCAATGTGAATATCTTCATAAACCACCTTTGTCTTCAATGTCTTCATACATTTTTAGGGGTCATCTCTGGTAGTAGAACTTCTACCAGAGATGAGGGACTTCTACCTGTGTTTTCCTGCAATTCTCACAAAAACATTAGTCCCTCAACTAGGTTTGTCGTCAATACTCCAAAACCAACTAGGGGTGGCACTAGATGCACTTACAACTATGATCGTTTAGTTTGTTGCTATTGCTTTCTTCATGACTTATACATGTTCCTATGACTATGAGATTATGCAACTCTCGAATACCGGAGGAACACTTAGTGTGCTATCAAACATCACAACATAACTGGGTGATTATAAAGATGCTCTACAGGTATCTCCAATGGTGTTTATTGAGGTGGCATATATCGAGATTAGGATTTGTCACTCCGATAGTCGGAGAGGTATCTCTGGGCCCTCTCGGTAATGCACATCACTATAAACCTTGCAAGCAATGTGACTAATAAGTTAGTTGCGGGATGTTGCATTACAGAACGAGTAAAGAGACTTGCCGGTAACGAGATTGAACTAGGTATGATGATACCGACGATCGAATCTCGGGCAAGTAACATACCGATGACAAAGGGAACAACGTATGTTGTTATGCGGTTCGACCGATAAAGATCTTCGTAGAATATGTAGGAGCCAACATCGGCATCCAGGTTCCGCTATTGGTTATTGACTAGAGGGATGTCTTGGTCATGTCTACATAGTTCTTGAACCCGTAGGGTCCGCACGCTTAACGTTCATTGATGATATAGTATTATATGAGTTATGTATGTTTGTGACCGAATGTTGTTTGGAGTCCCGGATGAGATCATGAACATGACAAGGAACTCCGGAATGGTACGGATATAAAGATTGATATATGGGATAATAGTGTTTGGTCTCCGGAAGAGTTTCGGAATACACCGGAAGGGGTTTCAGATGTTTCCCGAAATGTTTGGGTACGAGAACACTTTATTTGGGCCAAAGTGGAAATCCCACAAGGTTTTTGGAAAGCGCAAAAGGAAGTTTTACGGAGTCCAGGGGCCAGACGCTAGGGTCCCTGGCATCTGGGTCCATACGTCGAGAACCCTGGCATCTGGCCTTGGAGTCCGAGAAGGACTCTTTCCTTTCCGGTGAAACCGACTTTGTGGAAGCTTTTACTCCAAGTTTCAACCCCAAGGCTCAAGACACATGAAGAAACACCAAGGCATGTGCCGGCAACCCTGTCCCCTCTAGTTTATCATCCGTCATAGTTTTTGTAGTGCTTAGGCGAAACCCTGCGGAGATTGTTCTTCACCAACACCGTCACCATGCCGTCGTGCTGCCGGAACTCATCTACTACTTCGCCCCTCTTGCTGGATCAAGAAGGCGAGGATGTCATCAAGCTGAACATGTGCTGATCGCGGAGGTGTCGTACATTTGGTACTTGGATCGGTTGGATCGCAAAGATGTTCGGCTACATCAACCGCGTTACTAAACGCTTCTACTTTCCATCTACGAGGGTACGTAGACACTCTCCCCGCTCGTTGCTATGCATCTCCTAGATAGATCTTGCGTGATTGTAGGTAATTTTTTTTGAAATAGTGTGTTCCCCAACAGTGGCATCCGAGCCAGGTCTATGCGTAGATGTTATATGCACGAGTAGAACACAAAGGAGTTGTGGGCGTGGGTATATACATATTGCTTGCCGTCACTAGTTGTTTCTTGATTCGGCGGTATTGTTGGATGAAGCGGCCCAGACCGACATTACATGACCATGTTCATGAGACTGGTTCTACCGACGTGCTTTGCACATAGGTGGCTGGGGGTGTCTGTTTCTCCAACTTTAGTTGAATCGGATTCAATGAACAAGGTTCTTTCTAAAGATCAAAAAGCAATCACTACACCACGTTGTGGTTTTTATGTCGTTGCTAAGAACAGTTCTTGCTAGAAGCCCGTAGCAGCCACGTAAAACTTGCAACAGCAAAGTAGAGGATGTCTAACTTATTTTTGTAGGGCATGTTGTGATGTGATATGGTCAAGACGTAATGAGATATAAATTGTTGTATGAAATGATCATGTTCTGTTAAAGTTATCGGCAACTGGCAGGAGCCTTTTAGTTGTATTTTTATTGTATAAGATGCAAGCGCCATATAATTGCTTTACTTTATCGGTTTGCAATAGCAATAGTTGGCGAGACAACCATGTGACGACATGTTGATAGAGATCAAGATGATAGAGATCATGGTGTCATGCTGGTGACGATGGAGATCATGATGGTACTTTGGAGATGGAGATCAAAGGCACAAGATGATGTTGGCCATATCATGTCATATATTTTGATTGCATGTGATGTTTATCTTTTATGCATCTTATTTTAGCTTAGTACGACGGTAGCATATGAGATGATCCCTTACTAAAATTTCAACGTATAAGTGTTCTCCCTAAGTATGCACCGTTGCGACAGTTCTTCATGCCGAGATACCACATGATGATCGGGTGTGATAAGCTCTACGTTCACATACAACGGGTGCAAGCCAGTTTTGCACAAGCAGAATACTCAGGTTAAACTTGACGAGCCTAGCATATTCAGATATGGCCTCGGAACACTGAGACCAAAAGGTCGAGCATGAATCATATAGTAGATATGATCAACATAGTGATGTTCACCATTGAAAACTTATCCATCTCACGTGATGATCGGACATGGTTTAGTTGATATGGATCACGTGATCATTTAGATGACTAGAGGGATGTCTATCTAAGTGGGAGTTCTTAAGTAATATGATTAATTAAACTTTAATTTATCATGAACTTAGTCCTGATAGTATTTGCATATCTATGTTGTAGATCAATTGCTCGCGTATAGCTTCCCCATTTTATTTATGATATGTTCCTAGAGAAAACTATGTTGAAAGATGTTAGTAGCAATGATGCGGATTAGGTCTGTGATCTAAGGATTACCCTCATTGCTGCACAGAAGAATTATGTCCTTGATGCACCGCTAGCTGACGGACCTATTGCAGGAGCAGAGGCAGACATTATGAACGTTTGGCAAGCTCGGTATGACGACTACTTGATAGTTTAGTGCGCCATGCTTTAGGGCTTAGAACCGGGACTTCAAAAATGTTTTGAACGCCACAGAGCATATAAGATGTTCCAAGAGCTGAAATTGGTATTTCAGACTCATGCCCGAGTCAAGAGGTATGAGACCTCTGACAAGTACTTTGCCTACAAGATGGAGGAGAATAGCTCAACTAGTGAGATTGTGCTCAGATTGTCTGAGTACTACAATCGCTTGAATCAAGTGGGAGTTAATCTTCTAGATAAGATAGTGATTGACAGAGTTCTCTAGTCACTATCACCAAGTTACTGGAACTTAGTTATGAACTATAATATGCAAGGGATGGCGTAAAACGATTCCCGAGCTCTTCGCGATGCTGAAAACAGCGAAGGTAGAAATCAATAAAAGCATCAAGTGTTGATGGTTGACAAGACCACTAGTTTCAAGTAAAAGGGTGTAAGTGCATCTAGTGCCACCCCTAGTTGGTTTTGGAGTATTGACGACAAACCTAGTTGAGGGACTAATGTGTTTGTGAGAATTGCAGGATAACACAGGTAGAAGTCCCTCATTGATTCAGTTTTACTACCAGAGATGACCCCTAAAAATGTATGAAGACATTGAAGTCAAAGGTGGTATATGAAGATATTCACGTTGAAGACTATGACAAGAGAAGACACTATATGAAGCCTATGGAGCTCGAAGACTTAGATCTTTCGTAGTTCTTTTTCTTTTGTGCTGAGTCATAGGAACCACCGTACTGTTAAGTGGGGTCCAAGAGAACCAGTCAGAATGACTGAAGTGATGCCTAAACCAAAAACCTATGTCTTCGAGTGAAGACTATGAGAGCGAATCTTGTCCAGAGTCGGACAAGTCATCTTTGCTTGTAGCCCAAGTAAAGTTGCCGTGTGAGTTTGAAATCTGACCGTTGGAACACGTGTCAGTTCCTTAGTGACCCAGGGTCATTTCGGACAAATCAGGTCGGGTTGCCAAGTGGCTATAAATAGCCCACCCCTTACAACCATAAATGGTTGGCTGCTCAGATTGAAAGCATGGCTTTTGTCATTTGAGAGCAACCCACCTCGAAGCCTTTGAGAGAGAATTCCTTGCGAGGATAAAGCCCTAACCACCAGAGCCAGAGAGAATTGGGCATCACTTAAGTCTTCTTGTCTGTGTGATCTGAAGACTTATTACACTTGAGGACTGTGCATCCTCCAGCCGGTTAGGCGCCGCGTTCTGAGCATCCAAGAGACATTGTGGATTGCCGGTGAACGAAATCTGTGAAGGTTTGGGAGTCTACCTTGAAGACTTACCAGAGTGATTGGGCGAGGTCTATGTGACCTTAGCTCAAGGAGAATACGGTGAGGACTGGGTGTCCTGAGCTGCGTGTTCAAGACTGGGTGTCCGGGACTGTGTGTCCTAAGGTTTAAATACCTAGCCGCTCCAACCAGACGTACAGTTGTCACAGCAACTGGAACTGGTCCAACAAATCATTGTCTTCAACGAGTCACTGGTTTCATCTTCACTTCACTTTACTTACTGTTACTCCTTGTGAAGTCATTGTATGTTTGCTCTATTATTTGTCTTCACTGAGTGACTGCGTGTTCTGTTTGGCTTCACAATATCTTCCTACCTGATCCTTACTACCTAGCTGCTATTAGTCTTTGTGCTTTCACTTCATTGAATACTTGACTATTGTTTGCCTAGTGTAGTCTACCTTTCGCTGCATGGTAATAGGTTTAATTTTATCGTTTGTCTTCAAAACTCCCATGTTCTGAAGACTTTCATAAAAATCGCCTATTCACCCCCCTCTAGTCGATATAACGCACTTTCAATTGGTATCAGAGCCAGGTGCTCCCTTGTTCTGTGTGATTCGGTTTAACCACCTGGAGTTTTAGCTATGTCGACTGCAGGTATAATTAAAGTCTCCGCTGCATGCCCCGTCTTCGATGGAACTGAATATCCCTACTGGAAGAATAAGATGCGCATGCATCTTGAAGCCATTGACTTCGACCTATGGTATGTCGTCGAGAACGACGTTCCCAAGGCTGGAGAAGGTGTCACTGCTGCTGATGTCAAGAAATTCATTCAACTGGACTCTACTGCCAAGAATATCATCTGTGGTCATCTGACCAAAGGAAAGTATGGCCATGTGAGTGCTTTGAAGACATCCAAGCTGGTCTGGGACTGGCTCTCCAAGGTAAATGAAGGCATCCCAACCCAGAGAGATCAGAGAATCAGTGTCCTTCGCAACCTCTTCAACCACTTCAAGCGAAATGACAATGAGAATGTCCAGCACACATTTGACCGACTCACTGACATCACAAATGAGCTTCAAGCCCTCGGCGCCACTGAGATTACCAAACATGAAGTCGTCAAGACGCTGCTGAGATCACTTGATAGTTCGTTTGACATCCTGGCCCTGATGATTCAAGAACGTCCTGATTTCAAGACACTCGATCCGTCTGACATACTTGAGAGGCTCAACACACATGAGTTTCAGCTTTCGGAGAAAAGAGATATCTACGGTCCAAACTATGGGCGAACTCGTGCCTTGAAGGCAAAAGCTGTCTCCTCATCTGAAGAAGAATCTGACAGCAGTTTTGATGATCCTGAAGACATTGGAAGGGAACTTGCTATGGTTGTCAAGAAGTTCCAAAAATTCACCAAGAAGAAAGGCTTCAGAAAGTCTTCCCGATCAAGTTCAAGGAATGATGAAGCTCCTACTCATGACTACAAGAAGAAAACATGTCACAATTGCAAGAAACTTGGCCACTTCATCTCTGAGTGTCCACAGTGGGACAATGAGAACAAAAAGAAGAAGAGCAAGGAATATGACTCTGACGACAAGAAGAAGAAGAAGAAATACTCAAAGTCTTCTTCCAAGTCTTCCTCAAAGTCTTCATCACACAAGAAGAGCTCATCTGGCAAGGCACGTGCGTTTGTTGGCAAGGAAATGGATTCAGAGGAGGAGTCTGCTTCTGAGGAGGCGGAGGTGGAGTCTGAGGAGGAATCCGACTCAGGCGTCACAAGTCTGGCTACAGCATACGTTGCCAAGTCCATCTTCAACACTGCAGACAATGACTTCATCACCAACACCGATGCAAATGACAAGGACTACTCCGCTTCTACCTACTACTTCATGGCACGCGGTGCCAAGGTAAACACACGCACTACTCACTATCAAACATCTAGTGACGATGACCCTGATTGTGGATCAAAACCTAGCTACAAAACACTTGCTAAAATTGCAACTGAACAACATAAAGCTATGGAACATATTCAAAAACTGTTAGACCGAAGCGGTGATCTGTTAGGTGCTGAAATGACTCGATCTGAATCCTTAATTGAAGACATAAAAAATCTTCATGTTAAGTATCAGGAACTTGAAAGTCGTCATGGAACTCTCTCAACAACTCATGAAAAGCTTTCCTATGATTATCTTCAAAGGAAGCAGGATCTTGAGAAATTGAGAGTGGTTCATGAAGATCTTCAAACGGAAAACGAGTCACTTCGCGCCAAACAGATCAGTCCCGCTCAGGAAGGATTTGAACCACCATGTCTTAAATGCATTGAGCGTGATAATGCTACTTCTATTGCTGAATGTTCTACTGCTACTGCTGTTGCAATATCTTCAACTATTGATGTGGTAACTAACCCCTCTGCTGAGGATACCACCGCTATTGCTGATGAGAATGCTAGGTTGAAGACATTGCTTGAAACAGGGATGTACAAAAGTCTTCAAGGGCATCAGACACTATGTGATGTCCTCAAAAAGCAGATTCTGAACCAAAACCCTAGGAAAGAGGGTGTTGGGTTCGTAAGGAAAATGAATGCAGATGGCTCTTACTGGAAACCTGAGCAGTACCCCAAAACCATGTGGGTTGCTGCAAAGGAACCTTCAGCAGATCCATCCAATCTAAATGGCTTCACTTGTGCTAACCCCATTATCATTGATGAATCCTTTGATGCAAACTATATACTGTTAAAGAATCAGAATGGTGAAGTGTTTGCCAGGTTCATTGGTACTAACTGCAGGAATGGACCGCCTATGAAGAAGATCTGGGTTCCGAAAAGGTTTCTGGAAAATCTCCCTGTGAATGTCTTCATGACACCTCATGTGAAGAAGACAAACCTCAGACCAAAGGCTTCATACGGTCCAAAGGCTTCATACAAACAGAGGACTCACCTGAGTTGCACTAACACAAATGTTTTGCAGGGAAACCATACTCAGGCATATGAATATGCGAGCGGTTCATCAAACCGCCATGTTCATAAGACCAAGAACTATTCTGCTTATTCTTATGAGTACTATTGTCTGCCTGCAAGACTGTTTCCTAGGGCTTCAAAGCCAAAATTCTCAGATGCTGCACTTAGACTTATTGCTTCTAAGCCACCCGTGAAGATGTGGGTGGCTAAGAAAGCTTAACTCTCTTTTGCAGGGAAAGGTCTCCAGCAGAAAACCAAAATCGTCTAACGCTATTGCTGGGGACCTTAAACATCTTGTAGGGCACAAGATCAAATGCCCAAATTGTCTTACTATGTACTTCGTACCTGAATCGCTTGCTACTCTCCCTATTAGTCCTAACCTGGATCTAAGCTTTCATAACCCACTGGTTCGTCAAATGTTTTTGCTTCACAATGCTCTTGGTGAAGCCTATCCCCCTAACTGCACTGTAGGGTACGACACCGGCGTCTTCAGAATGGATTATTGATAGTCGGTGTACAAATCACATGACTGGCAAAAGAAGTCTTCTTATGGACTCAACCTTACATCCATCCAACAAGAGCCACATCATTTTGCTGACACTGGTAAAAGTAAGGTATTGGGTCTAGGTAGAGTTGCAATCTCAAGGGATCAACACATGGATAAAGTCATGCTTGTTGAATCCCTTGTCTTCAACTTAATGTCTGTCTCAATGCTTTGCGATTTGAACATGATCGTAATGTTTGGAAAATATCGTTGCCTTGTACTAATGGAATCTGACAAGTCTCTAGTGTTTTAAGGGTATCGAAAAGATGATTTGTACGTGGTAGATTTCTCAGCAGGGCCACAGCTTGCAGTATGTCTTCTAGCAAAGGCTTCAGAATGCTGGCTCTGGCATCGGAGGCTTGGACATGCTGGCATGAGGAACCTCCACACCCTTGCGAAGAAGAAGCATGTCATAGGCATCGAGGGCGTCAAGTTCAAGAAAGACCACTTATGCGGTGCCTGTGAAGCAGGGAAGATGACGAGGGCCAAACATCCCTCGAAGACAATCATGACCACTACTCGACCCTTCGAACTGCTTCACATGGATCTTTTTGATCCCACTCATTACTCAACTCTAACTACTACTGCTTGCCTCTATGGCTTCGTTATTGTTGATGATTATTCTAGATATACTTGGGTGCACATAATCCTTTACAAGACTGAAGTGCAGGATGTCTTCAGACGCTTCGCCAATCGAGCTATGAACAATTTTGGCGCCAAGATAAAGCACATCAGAAGTGACAATGGCACTGAATTCAAGAACACTGGCCTTGATACATATCTTGATACCTTGGGCATCACACATGAATTCTCAGCCCCGTACACGCCACAGCAGAATGGCGTCGTCGAACGCAAGAACAGAACACTAATTGAGATGGCCAGAACGATGCTAGATGAATACAAGACCCCAAGAAAATTCTGGCCCGAAGCCATTGATACTGCATGCCATACAATCAATCGTGTTTATCTTCACAAGCTTCTGAACAAGACATCTTATGAGCTCCTTACTGGCAAGAAGCCAAATGTCAGTTACTTCAGAGTATTTGGCGCAAGGTGCTGGATCAAGGACCCACACTCAAAATTTTCACCAAAAGCACATGAGGGTTTTATGCTTGGATATGGAAAGGATTCGCACTCCTACAGAGTCTTCAATCTCTTTCATTACAAAGTGGTTGAAACAGTGGATGTGCGGTTCGATGAGACCAACGGTTCACAAAGAGAGCACTGCCAAATGTGCTAGATGAAGTTCCATCCAGTGAATCAATCAAGCTAATGGGAACTAGAGAAATTATACCTTCTGAAGCTCATCCTGAAGAAGAACTTATCATCTCAGCACCTGATCAACATGAAGACAATGCTCAGCCTGAAGACATTCCACAACGACAATGATCAGCAAGAGCAAAATCTTCGCCCTGTACATCCTCGTGTTGCCAATGAAGTGCAGATTGAAGAATAATTGATAGCATCAATGCACCTGGTCCACTCACTCGTTCAAGGGCAACTCAGCTAGCAAATTTCTGTGGGCACTTCGCATTCGTCTCAATATCAGAACCCAAGAAAGTTGAAGAAGCCTTCATGGAACCTGAATGGATTCAAGCTATGCAAGAAGAGCTTCAACAGTTTGAGTTGAATAATGTATGGAAACTGGTTAAGCGTCCTGATCCACGGAAGCACAATATAATAGGCACAAATGGATATATCGCAACAAGCAAGATGAGCATGGTCAAGTTGTCAGAAACAAAGCTCGTCTCGTTGCTCAAGGATATACTCAAGTGGAAGGCATTGACTTCGATGAAACATTTGCTCCTGTGGCTAGACTTGAAGCCATACGCATACTGCTGGCCTATGCAAATCATCATAACATACTTCTATATCAAATGGATGTGAAGAGTGCCTTTCTCAATGGCAAGATTGAAGAAGAAGTGTATGTTGCACAACCGCCTGGCTTTGAAGATCCAAAACATCCTGACATGGTATACAAGCTCAACAAGGCACTGTATGGCCTCAAACAAGCCCCTCGGGCCTGGTATGACACACTCAAATACTTCCTGAAGAGCAAAGGCTTCATACCTGGTTCCCTAGACCCCACTCTCTTCACGAAGACATATGATGGTGAACTGTTTGTGTGCCAAATATATGTGGATGACATTATCTTCGGCTGCACCAATCAGAAGTACAGTGAAGAGTTTGGATATATGATGCAAGAGCAATATCAGATGTCCATGATGGGGGAGCTGAAGTTCTTCCTTGGTCTTCAAATACGACAACAACGCAATGGCATCTTCATATCTCAAGAGAAGTATCTCAAAGATTGCCTGAAGAAGTTCGGTATGCAAGACTGCAAAGGCTTCACAACACCAATGCCAGCCAAACATCATCTGGGTCCTGACGACAATGGTAAAGAGTTCGATCAAAAGGTATACCGCTCCATGATTGGTTCTTTACTTTATCTATGTGCATCTAGGCCAGATATTATGCTTAGTGTTTGCATGTGTGCTCGATTCAGCGGCACCAAAGGAGTCGCATCACTTAGCTGTGAAGCGAATTCTTCGATATTTGGCTCACACCCCAACTCTAGGATTATGGTATCCAAGGCTCAGAGTTTGATCTGGTTGGATTCTCGGATGCTGATTATGCTGGTGACAAAGTTGATCGCAAGTCTACATCAGGCACATGTCCTTTCTGGACGATCACTTGTATGTTGGTCTTCAAAGAAGCAGAACTGTGTATCTCTCTCCACTGCTGAATCTGAATACATTGCTGCTGGATCTTGCTGCGCTCAGCTTCTGTGGATGAAGCAAACACTCAAGGACTATGGCATTCATCTGAAGCAAGTGCCACTTTACTGCGACAACGAAAGCGCCATCAAGATTGCAAACAACCCAGTTCAGCACTCGAAGACAAAGCACATTGAAATTCGTCATCACTTTCTCAGAGATCATGTTGTGAAGGAAGACATTGATATCATACACGTCAACACTGAAGAGCAATTGGCAGATATCTTCACCAAGCCCTTGGATGAGAAGGTTTTGCAAGTTACGGTGTGAGCTAAATATCTTGGAATCCTCAAATGTCCTGTGATCAGGCACACATCCTAACACTTATGCATATTGATGACTTAGATGTGCAACACACGAAGTAAAGTATATCTTCAATCAATGAAGACATACATTCTAAGTGTGAATACATTAATGTGGAATTTGACTTCGGAGCGCCACGATAATTGTGCGCCGTGTCTGGGTCTAATACTTCCTATACGGTGGGTAACGCCACCACCAAACGTTCTATTTTGAAGTGTTTCACTCATGGCGTTACCTTGCAATGTCTTCACATTTGGTTTGGCTTCAATCTCAACATATCTTCATGATTATCTTCACTATGTTGATTATAGATATATATATATATACTAGTGTTCTGTCCTCTACAGCATTCACTTATAGCTATGTCTTCGTGTTGAATCTTTTGAACTAAGTGAATGTGATCGGACCCTAACCTCTCTATGCTTTCTATCTCAAACTCTATCTCTCCAAGTCATATGCATTCTATTGAAACTGTCGAATGTCTTCTCTGCGTCCTTGTCAGCAGAAGATACAGAGACAACCATTAAGTCCGTTTTCAATGCTCATTCCTCCACATGAAACCCGGAGAAGTAGGAACGACCACCCGACAATCCAGGCGTGCGTGGGACGTGGAACAAACCCCAAAATTCCGCATAATGGCCACGTGTTCCTCAGATGCGAATCGCCAGGGGCACCTGTGTAATAGCGCAGTGCCGCCCCATGTACCTATAAATACACACTTCACAGTGTCATTATCTCTTCTTCCACTCTCGCACGAACCCTAGCGCCACCGCTAGCCCTCGACGACGCCGGCGACGAAGCGCTTCGCTGCCGCAACCTCTCCGACGCCGTCTTCACGCCGACCGCGGACATCGTCCTCTCCGCCGTCGCCGTAGGTGTCCTCCGTCGCCAAGTTAGGGCACGGAAGATCGAACTGCTCGGCCTCATCTTCCTCCGTCTAGCAGTTCTTAGTGTGGTAAATAAAACTTCCTTTTTACAGCCTTGATCCTATGGATTTGTCACTTTCTACCACAAGCAGTTTCTATTCACACAAGTTAGATCTCTTCTCATACTGCATCTCATAACATGCCTAGTATATTCACTTATGCTTCACAAGTAGTTAGATTCCTCACTTGTACTGATCTGTGGATTCGTACAAATCTGGAACCAACTCTCTATATGAGTGAATGTCTTCGCACGATGAGGTCAATGTCTTCTAAACTGATTTATCTTCAAAATCTTCTGAGAATGCATATGACCTCTTCCCCTTCCCTCGCATCTCTAATGCTGTCACAGGTACATGTCCGTGGGAGAATCCTTTGGTTCTCATAGTCTGCATTCATTTGCAGAATTCTTACAGCATCACATAAATTCTCCCGAAGCCAGTTCCTGTTGGTCCAGCAAAGAAAACCTTTGAAGCCTTTGAACGTCTTGAAGCCTTTCAAGTTAAAGTTTATGGCTTCAGAGAAAGCAGCAAGGAAGGGTGGCAGAAAGCGTCGTGGTGAGACCTCCAGAGATCTGCCAGATGAACTCTCAGAAATGTACAAGACAGATCCTGAAGAGGATTACAGTCAGCGCAAGACCCGAATCCAATGGATTCGAAGATATTGGGCAGAACAATGGTTCAAATACAGATTTGTGACCCAGGAGTATGCTGAGAAAAACGCCATCAAGAGACCGTGGGGAGACATCCTATTCAAGAATCTTCTACCCAGGTCCAGAGATGAAGCCATTGCTCAAGGCTTCTATCCATGCATGGTCCGTGGACCACAGCCTGCTGATGCACACTCGTCGTCACTGCTATGGTGTCGTGACGACAATCTGTTCAAGCGCAACTTCCAGTTTGCTCAGAACTCAGCGAAGCAGAACAAGAAGACTTTTGGGTTAGACTTCAACCCTGGTCCTCATCTCCAAGGGCAGATGGCACACGACATGCAGAACCCAATATCATCGGTCCTTTCGCCAACCTTGAAGGCCTCATCACCTACATCTTGGTTCAAGGGACTGCAGTGAATGAGCCTGTAGCTGACACTGAGTCTGATGACGCGCCTGCAGTGCCGAAGCCAAAGCAGTTGAAGAAGCCAAAAGCTTCAAAGCTGGCCCCTTCACCAAAAATCTCAAGGGCCGAAGCCATTGGCAAACTGCACCTCCTGAAGACAGTGTGCAGTCTGAAGACTTATCACGTGTCTCCAAGCCCCAGAAGGCCAAGATTCCTCTGATCTCCCACTGGCAAAGAGCTAACAGCTGCTGCCATTCTGTGCAATGACGACATTGATCTGTCAAGTGCTGAATCTTTGCAGATGACGCTCTTGAGCAACTCATCAAGAGCAAAGAAGAAGCAGAAATCTTCAATGATCTGCCTCTCTTTGATGTCACCATCATCCACAACTTCATTGACGAGTGGTTTGACACGCCAAACATCAGCTTTGAAGATCTGCAGCTACCCATTGGCCTCAGTGTTGCCTTCCAAGGCGCCATTGCTTCAGAACTTGCTATTGGCCAACGCATTGTTGAACTGAAGCAGAAGATTGACTATGAAGAGGCTCAGTTCAAGAAGCATATGGCTAAGCTCAGCATGCAAGAAGTGAAGAACTTCAAGACAATGCTGCACGAGCTCAAGGAAGCCTTTGTGAAGAAGCGTGCAGAAGCTCAGGGTTCGCGTGAGCGCATGAAGACTCTGGCTGACAGATGTGTGCAAGCCTATAATGAGGCTGAGAAGCGCAAGGCACTTGGGCGTCCTGGCATCGACCCCAGGATGGCTGCAAAGAAGAAGAAGAAGCCTGCTACGGCTGAACCTGATGCACTAAGGCAAGAAGCAGTTCCGATTGTCTTCCCAACTAGACTGACTGGCTCGAAGCCAAAAAGCCGGTCAACAGCTTCAGACCTCAAGAAGACAAGGACTGCTGAGGCTGAAGCCAGGAAGAGGAAACACTCTGAAGCCTCTCCTACTGCCCCCTCCAAGAAGAAGAGGAAGACCAAGAAAGCTCGGGCTGCTTCCACAGAGCCCTTGATAGTTGAACCCATTTCTATGGTCTATCTTGAAGCTGAACGACAACTGACATTCATGAGCCTGCTTCACAGAGGCTCATGAAGCTGAAGACATTCCAACAGCTGATCCCATTCGCTTCTGAAGACATTGGTCATCATGACAATGTAGTCGATGGTGCAGTCCTTCCTCAGTTTGAAAACAGCAAACTCATCAGCATTGGTCGTCCAGTGACGCCAATTGCACAGGATGCTTCATGGGCAGATCGCCCACAAGAGGAAGAAGACTATAAGCCCCAGCCCACTCCAACTCCACAGGCGTCGTCTGCGCTCCGCAGGCTTCGCAAAGGTCCAAGGCCTCAAGTCTCTGCTGAAGACATTCTGGCTGCATCAGCCGTAGAAGAAGGAGTCCCACAAGATCCCACTCCCCTGTCCCACCAAGAAGCAGTTCTCCAGGAGAACGTGCTTGTGACCGACCCTCCAGCTAGTCAAGTGGAGGATGAAAATCGTGAGGCTGGCACAACCACCAATGAAGCTAATGTGAAGCCCTCCCCAGCAAAAGCTTCAGAAGACAGCGAAGCCACTGATCCCGCCACTTCTGTTCCCGAGTCTGCTGCCGGTGCCCAATTCAACTATCATATTGAGCACAGGCCTCAAGTCCAGAAGCCAATCCCAAGACTGCCAAGGTTTCCAGGTCCTACATCAGCACCTGGTTCCTTCAACATCAATGGCTTTAGGGCAGACAACACGTTCTTCAATAGCTCCAGAACCCCTACTTCAAGGAAAGGATATCATCTGATCGGTTCTTGGAGCTATCCCTCCGCGAGCTATTACTCTTGCATTCTGTACAAACCAAGGTCGCATCTTCCCACACAAGCGCCTTGACGTTGAAGCTATAGCTGGTCTGCCCTGTCTGAAGAGCTTGGATTGCTTCAAGGAAGTTGGACGGCTGCAGTTTTTACTGGATGAAAGAGCATTGAATGAAGAGCTGCTGCTACAATTATATAGCCACCACTTCACATCAAGGGTACAACAGAGATCCGAAGAATTAGGTCCTGAGTGGATGCTGCAACGTTCAATCACGAAGCCAATGCATTTGACAATCATTGAGCTCACTGCTTGCCCACTCTGGCGATCTCTTCGAGCAAGGCTCAGCTGCATGCTGAAGCTATTGAGAGCAGCTTCTTTCAGCGGCCAGAACCTGATATGAGTCAGAATGCTCAGCATGATGAACCCATTGCCCAAGATGGCTGCTTATCCCACAGAGTTCTTCGTTTTGAAACCTTTAGTACCTTCCCAGAACCATCTGTCCACAATCATCAGGCGAACTCTCTGGCCTATCAAAGGGCACTCTCCAAATGCCAAGCTTCAGGGTGCAATGAAGACTTTGGTCTTCTATATACTTCATGGCAAATGCTTCAATGCACAGGACTTCTTCATACGCCAACTTGCTGCATCAGGCATTGATCTGTTTGGTTTGAAGTTCTACGCCCCTTGGGTCATGCGGCTGATCAAGCTACACTCCGCCATCTCGTATCAGCCCTCAGCCCGCAACCATCGGATCTTCTTGCCTGACGTGGACATGTCTACTGAAGCCATATATTCTGAGCCTGCCAAGCAACCTCTAAGTCTTCAGAATGCAGAACATCAGAGTTTTACTCAGAACGTTGCAAGCGTTGAAGCAGTTTCTCGGTGTATCCTTTGGCTGGCACTACACGTGCACCCACCCTGCTTTCCACTGAAGCACTGACAGTGCACTGATCAAGACCCAAGAAGCGCACTCGTGTTCTCAACGACCGACGAGCTTCTGTGGCTCTACATCAGAAACAAGAATAGGCATCATGACTGGCTTGAAGCGTCAGATTGAAAAGCCTCTTGGTATGTTATCGGCACTCGAAATCTTGCACCAGAATGCTTTCGTTGCCATGAAACTGTCGCCGCACCTGGAAAGGCTCACGATGATGTTTCTGAAGCTTGATCTTCAAGAGATGCTTCACTGAGAGATTCAAGACCACACTCCTCGAAGGCTGTGCTGCTAGGAACTCATCCCTTGAAGACTCTGAGTTCCTCTTCCTCTGCATGCCACAGTGACTGCCAGAATTATTGAGGAAGAAGACGATGCTACTCATCCGCACCTCCTTCAGCACCTCCAAGCCTTTCTGCACCGCCAAACAACACCAACAACCCCTGCTACTTCACCTACTCCCTCATGAACGAGTAGAGCTCTATGTCTTTAACCTTTGGTCATTACTGGACAAAAGGGGGAGAAGCATATGAGATTGATTAGTCTTCAAGCGGGCCATATGGGCCGTGGCTTATATATTTGCTTCGTGCTTACAAACTCTCGTTTTTGCTACATTTGGTTCTTATGAGTTAACACTTTAAACTAGATGTCGTCTGCTACTTATTTGCCACCTTGTTGCGGAAGATAATTCCGCATGTTGCGACCGATAAATTCCGCACTTAGCTCATTTCTGCAGACGTCCATTTTCCATTATGCATGTCATTATCTTCATAACTTTCCACATTGCATAGTGATTGTCATCATAAGTTGAAGTGGATCTCCACAAGTACAACTTCATGGCATTGCCATTCCAAAAAGCAAATTAACTATATGCACATCTCAGGGAGCCCTTGCAACTTATGAAGAAATCTATCCTTTTACAATTTCACAGATTATATTCCCCGTTGAAAAACTTCAAACTAGTTTTGTCAATCAATCACCAAAAAGGGGAGATTAGTGCATCTAGTGCACCCCTAGTTGGTTTTGGAGTATTGACGACAAACCTAGTTGAGGGACTAATGTGTTTGTGAGAATTGCAGTATAACACAGGTAGAAGTCCCTCATTGATTCGGTTTTACTACCAGAGATGACCCCTAAAAATGTATGAAGACATTGAAGTCAAAGGTGGTATATGAAGATATTCACATTGAAGACTATGACAAGAGAAGACACATGAAGCCTATGGAGCTCGAAGACTTAGATCTTTCGTAGTTCTTTTTCTTTTGTGTTGAGTCATAGGAACCACCGTACTGTTAAGTGGGGTCCAAGAGAACCAGTCAGAATGACTGAAGTGATGCCTAAACCAAAAACCTATGTCTTCGAGTGAAGACTATGAGAGCGAATCTTGTCCAGAGTCGGACAAGTCAGCTTTGCTTGTAGCCCAAGTAAAGTTGCCGTGTGAGTTTGAAATCTGACCGTTGGAACACGTGTCAGTTCCTTAGTGACCCAGGGTCATTTCGGACAAATCAGGTCGGGTTGCCAAGTGGCTATAAATAGCCCACCCCCTACAACCATAAATGGTTGGCTGCTCAGATTGAAAGCACGGCTTTTGTCGTTTGAGAGCAACCCACCTCGAAGCCTTTGAGAGAGAATTCCTTGCGAGGATAAAAGCCCTAACCACCAGAGCCAGAGAGAATTGGGCATCACTTAAGTCTTCTTGTCTGTGTGATCTGAAGACTTATTACACTTGAGGACTGTGCATCCTCCAGCCGGTTAGGCGTCGCGTTCTGAGCATCCAAGAGACATTGTGGATTGCCGGTGAACGAAGTCTGTGAAGGTTTGGGAGTCTACCTTGAAGACTTACCAGAGTGATTGGGCGAGGTCTATGTGACCTTAGCTCAAGGAGAATACGGTGAGGACTGGGTGTCCTGAGCTGCGTGTTCAGGACTGGGTGTCCGGGACTGTGTGTCCTAAGGTTTAAATACCTAGCCGCTCCAACCAGACGTACAGTTGTCACAGCAACAAATCAACAAATCATTCTTCAACGAGTCACTGGTTTCATCTTCACTTCATTACTGTTCAGGACTGGGTGTCCGGGACTGTGTGTCCTTAGGTTTAAATACCTAGCCGCTCCAACCAGACGTACAGTTGTCACAGCAACTGGAACTGGTCCAACAAATCATTGTCTTCAACGAGTCACTGGTTTCATCTTCACTTCACTTTACTTACTATTACTCCTTGTGAAGTCATTGTATGTTTGCTCTATTATCTGTCTTCATTGAGTGACTGCGTGTTCTGTTTGGCTTCACAATATCTTCCTACCTGATCCTTACTACCTAGCTGCTATTAGTCTTTGTGCTTTCACTTCATTGAATACTTGACTATGGTTTGCCTAGTGTAGTCTACCTTCCACTGCATGGTAATAGGTTTAATTTTATCGTTTGTCTTCAAAACTCCCATGTTCTGAAGACTTTCATAAAAATCGCCTATTCACCCCCCCTCTAGTCGATATAACGCACTTTCAAAAAGAAGCCCAAAGCTAGACCCAAGCCTGAAACTGAGTGCTTCTACTGCGAAGGAAATGGAAACTGGAAGCGGGACTACCCTAAATACTTGGCGGAAAATAGGATGACAAATTGAACGAAAGTATATATGATATACATGTTATCGATGTGTACTTTAGTAGTGTTCATATTAGTCCCTGGGTATTTGATACTGGTTCAGTTTCTATGATTAGTTACTTGAAACATGAGTTCCCATTATCCTAACACCGTGGTCTTTCCGTTAGCCAAAACTGCGTCGGATCATGTGCCTTGTGTGGTGTCCATTGACAAAAATATTCCTAAGTGTAAGATTTTTAGATTCGAAAACTTTTGGGTGGACATGACAGGCTTCATGGACTGCGTTCGTAATTCTTGGGAGGCTCTGATTTTTGCTGATCTCTCTGCTTCGACCGTGTTAACTAGGAAATTCAAACGGCTGAGATCTGATTTGAGAGCTTGGAGTAAGAAACTATCTTACCTCAAGAAGCTTACAATGGACTGCAACAAGGTTATCATATTTTTTGATCAGTTGGAGGAGGTTAGACCTCTGGTTCGAACGGAGTTTAACTTCAGGAAAATAGTCAAGCTTCATTATGAGCGTTTGCTGAAGCTTCATTATATCTATTGGAAATAGTGGTGCACAATCAGATACATTAAGGTGGGTGAGGAGAATTCTAAATTCTTCCATGCTATGGCATCGGAACGCATGCGGAGGAACTCAATAGCTAGCTTGAAAACTGCGGGAATGGTTGATCCGGTTTCGGACCATGATCAAATGGCGGGAATCCTATGGGCTTCTTTTAAAAACAGAATGGGCCAGGCCCAAGGGATATCTATGGGCTTTGACCTAACAAACCTCATCCAGCCCATCCAGGGTCTGGAGGAACTATCTCAACCGTTCTCTGATGATGAAATTAGGAAGGTTCTGAAAGAGTTGCCCCCTGATAGAGCACCTGGCCCAGATGGATTCAATGGCATGTTTGTTAAACGCTGCTGGCCGATAATTGAGCAGGATTTTAGGCGTCTCATCTAGGACTTTTATGAAGGAAAATTATCTCTTGAGAATATTAATGGCTCTCTCATTACCCTCATACCCAAGATGCTCTCTCCTGAGGGGCTAGATGATTTTCGGCCTATTTCTTTGACTAACACTTGCTTGAAATTTCTTACTAAGAGGTTAGCAAACAGGCTGCAAAAAGTGATCCTTCGTTGTATCCATAAAAATCAATATGGTTTCTTGAAGAGTAGATCAATCCAGGACTGCTTACCTTGGGCCTTTGAATACATCCACCAGTGCAACCAGTCAAATAGACCCATTATAATTCTGAAGCTAGATTTTGCAAAAGCATTTGACACTGTGGAGCATGAGGTTGTTTTGCAGATTCTTAGACACAAGGGGTTTGATGAAAAATGGATAAGCTAGGTCAAAGACATCCTCTCTATAGGATCTTCCTCTGTTTTGCTTAATGGCATACCTGGCAAGCAGTTTCAGTGCAAGTGTGGTGTTAGACAGGGTGATCCTCTGTCACCTCTGCTCTTTGTAATTGCTGCCGATCTTCTGCGGTCAGTGGTCAACCAAATGTTCCCGCATGGAACCCTGACTCTCCCAATTCCTTAACATGACCAGGATTTCCCTATAATCCAGTATGCTGATGACACTGTCATCTTTTTTACTGGCAAAGATGAGGAGTTGGTGGCTCTCAAAAATATGTTCCTTACCTTTCAACAGTCCACTGGGCTTCAAGTTAACTTTGCAAAGTCTTCCATGATTCCTTTAAATATTGATGATGTGGAAGCTGCCAGGCTAGCTGATTTGCTTGGATGTAAACTTGGACAGCTGCCATTTACTTATCTGGGTTTGCCACTTGGTACTACCAGGCCCAGAATTGTGGATTTTATGCCTTTAGTTGATGCCTTGGAGAGGAGACTGACAGCTAGTTCCTCCATGCTAAACTAAGGCTCCAGGTTGCAGTTGTTAACTTTAGTCTTGACTTCCATGCCCATATATTTCCTCTACAGTCTATAGCTCCCACCTTGTATTATTAAGCAACTTGACAGGATCTTCAGGCAGTGTTTGTGGAGAGGAAATAATGATGCACCAAACCAATCTCTGGCTGCATGGGATCTGGTTTGTAGGCCTAAGGAAAAAGGAGGACTTGGAGTGATTAACTTGCATATCCAAAATAAGGGCCACCTTCTTAAGCATCTCCACAAATTCTTCAACAAGGCAGATATCCCATGGGTTACTTTAATATGGAATAGTTACTATGATCATGGAGTTCCACATGCTACAGTCCCAGTTGGGTCATTTTGGTGGAGGGATATACTCAAGCTCTCTGATGCATATACTGCAATCTCCTCAGTTCACATCAATAGGGGAGACTCTGCCCTTTTCTGGTCTGATGCTTGGTTAATTGGTGGCTCTTCAAGACCTCTATGTTGGAGATTACCTAGGCTTTTCTCCTTTGTTATTAATGATAAACTCTCTGTGAATGAATTCCTCATCTCTCAGGACCTCTACTCAATGTTCTTCTTGCCTTTGTCACATGAGGCTGCTCTGGAGCTGCAAATTTTGGAAGCTTGGATCCTGGATTTACATAGAGACATCACTCTGCCAGATGTTTTGATACGGCCTGGAAAATCTGGTGAATACTCTGCCAAGAGCTTTTACACTCTTATGCATTCTCATTTGCCAACCATCTTGCCATGTAAGTGGTTGTGGGATAGCAAATGCACCATGAAGATCAAAGTCTTTGGTTGGTTGTTGTTTTTTGATAGACTCAATACCAAGGACTTATTAATTCGTAGGCATTGGAGATCACCTATGGATGACAATCTCTGTGTTATCTGCAATGAACTAGTCTATGAGGATAGGTTGCACTTGTTTTTCAACTGTAACTTCACTCGCAGAGTATGGAATTATATTTCCATTGATTGGTCCAGGGGCTCTGAAATTTAGCAATGTATTCAGCATGCAAGATTAAGGTTTAAGCATCCCTTCTTCTTTGAAGTTATGCCCACTGCAGCTTGGAATATATGGATCCTCAGGAATGGCAGGACTTTCAGAGGAGAGAATGCAACCTTTGCTGCTTGGAGATGTAATTTTCTACATGACCTTACTCTTCTAGCTCATAGAATGAGAGTAGATATTAGAGTCAAGTTGTATGCTTAGATTAACTCTCTAACTTAGCTACTGGTAGGTAGGTAGATAGACTCTGTTTTTTTCTTACTTTTATTCCTTGCAATCTTCCCTAGTTTGTACAGTTGCTACTTCTTTATTTAATAAAGGGCTGTGGAGCTCTGCTCTACAGTAAATATTCAAAAAAAACTTGAAACATGAGTTACAAAGTGAACATAATATATTTAATAAAGGTGACGATGTGTGTTGGAAGTAATTCCAAGGTAGATAACATCACCATCATACACTCCCTTTACCTTCGGGATTAGTGTTGAACCTAAAATAAATGTTATTTGATGTTTGCGTTGAGCATAATATGATTGGATCATATTTATTGCAATACGGCTATTCATTTAAGTTAAAGAATAATTGTTATTCTATTTAAATGAATAAAACCTTCCGTTGTCATACACCCAAGGTGAATGGTTTATTGAATATCGAGCGTAGTAATACACATATTCATAATGCCAAAAGATGCAAAGTGGATAATGATAGTGTAACATACTAGTGGCACTGCCGTTTAGGTCATATTGGTGTAAAGCGCATGAAGAAACTCCATGCGGATGGACTTTTGGAATCACTTGATTATGAATCATTTGATGCTTGCGAACCATGCCTCATGGGCAAGATGACTAAGACTCCGTTATCCGGAACAATGGAGCGAACCACTAACTTATTGGAAATAATACATACTGATGTATGCGATTTGACGAGTGTTGAGGCTCATGGCGGGTATCGTTATTTTCTGACCTTCACAGATGATTTAAGCAGATATGGGTATATCTACTTTATGAAACACAAGTCCGAAACATTTGAAAAATTCAAAGAAATTCAGAGTGAAGTTGAGAATCATCGTAACAAGAAAATAAAGTTTCTACGATCTGATCGTGGAGGCAAATATTTGAGTTACGAGTTTGGCCTTCATTTAAAAATAATGTGGAATAAGTTTCACAACTCATGCCACCTGGAACACCACAGAGTAATGGTGTGTCTAAACGTCATAACCGTACTTTATTAGATATGGTGTGATCTATGATGTCTCTTACCGATTTACCACTATCATTTTGGGGTTAGGCATTAGAGACAGGTGCATTCACGTTAAATAGGGCACCCTCTAAAAATCCATTAAGACGACACCATATGAACTGTGGTTTAGCAAGAAACCTAAGCTGTCGTTTCTTAAACTTTGGGGTTGCGATGCTTATGTGAAAAAGTTTCAACCTGATAAGCTCAAACCCAAATCAGAGAAGTGCGTCTTCATAGGATACCCAAAAGAAACTGTTGGGTACACCTTCTTTGTTGCTAAGAGTGGATGCTTTCTAGAGAAGGAGTTTCTCTCGAAAGAAGTGAGTGGGAGGAAAGTAGAACTTGATGAGGTAATTGTACCTTCTCCCGAATTGGAAAGTAGTTCATCACAGAAATCATTTCCAGTGATGCCTACACCAATTAGTGAGGAAGTTAATGATGATGATCATGAAACTTTAGATCAAGTTACTACCGAACCTCGTAGGTCAACCAGAGTATGTTCCGCACCAGAGTGGTACGATAATCCTGTTCTGGAAGTCATGTTACTAGACCATGATGAACATACGAACTATGAGGAAGCGATGATGAGCCAAGATTCCGTGAAATGGCTTAAGGCCATGAAATCTGAGATGGGATCCATGTATGAGAACAAAGTATGGACTTTGATTGACCTGCCCGATGATCGGTGAGCCATTCAGAATAAATGGATCTTCAAGAGGAAGACGGACGCTGATAGTAGTGTTACTATCTACAAAGCTCGAATTGTCGCAAAAGGTTTTCGACAAGTTCAAGGTGTTGACTATGATGAGATTTTCTAACTCGTATCGATGCTCAAAAGTCTGTCTGAATCATGTTAGCAGTTGCCGCATTTTATGAAATCTGGCAAATGGATATCAGAACTACATTCCTTAATGGATTTATTAAAGAAGAGTTGTATATGATGCAACCAAAAGGTTTTGTCAATCCTAAAGATGCTGACAAAGTGTGCAAGCTCTAGCGATCCATCTATGGACTGGTGCAAGCATCTTGGAGTTGGAATATATGCTTTGATGAGTTGATCAAAGCATATAGTTTTATACAGACTTGCGGTGAAGCCTGTATTTACAAGAAAGTGAGTGGGAGCACTACAACCTTTTTGATAAGTATATGTGAATGACATATTGTTGATCGGAAATGATGTAGAATTTTCTGGAAAGCATAAAGGAGAATTTGAAAGGAGTTTTTCAAAGAAAGAATTACCTGTAAAGCTACTTACATATTGGGCATCAAGATCTATAAATATAGATCAAGACACTTGATAAGACTTTCGATGACTACATACCTTGATAATATTTTGAAGGAGTTCTAAATGGATCAGCCAAAGAAGGAGTTCTTGCCTGAGTTGTAAGGTGTGAAATTGAGTAAAGACTCAAAACCCGGCCACGACAGAAAATAGAACGAGAATGAAAAGTCATTCCCTATGCCTCAGTCATAGATTCTATAAAGTATGATATGCTATGTACCAGACCTATTGTACACCTTAGCATGATTTTGGCAAGGGAGTACAATAGTGATCTAGGAGTAGATCACTAGACAGCAGTCAAAATTATCCTTAGAGGACTAAGGAAATATTTCTTGGTTATGGAGGTGATAAAAGAGTTCATCGTAAAGAGTTACGTCGATGCAAGCTTTTTACACCGATCTAGATGACTCTAAGTCTTGATCTAGACACATATTGAAAGTGGGAGCAGTTAGCTAGAGTAGCTTCGTGCAGAGTATTGTAGACATAGAAATTTGCAAAATACATACAGATCTGAATGTTGCAGACCCTTAGACTAAACTTCTCTCACAAGCAAGACATGATCACTCTTTGGGTGTTAATAAAATAGCAATGTGAACTAGATTATTGACTCTAGTAAACCCTTTGGGTATTACTCACATGAAGATGTGAACTAATCACATAAAGATGTGAACTATTGGTGTGAAATCACATGATGATGTGAACTAGAATATTGACTCTAGTGCAAGTGGGAGACTAAAGGAAATATGCCCTAGAGGCAATAATAAAGTTGTTATTTATATTTCCTTATATTATGATAAATGTTTATTATTCATGCTAGAATTGTATTAACCAAAAACTTAGTAGATGTGTGAATACATAGACAAACAGAGTGTCCCAAGTATGCCTCTACTTGACTAGCTCGTTAATCAAAGATGGTTAAGTTTCCTAGCCATGGACATGTGTTGTCATTTGATGAAAGAGATCACATCATTAGATAATGATGTGATGGACAAGACCCATCCATTAGCTTAGCACTATGATCGTTTAGTTTGTTGCTATTGCTTTCTTCATGACTTATACATGTTCCTATGACTATGAAATTATGCAACTCCTGAATACCGGAGGAACACTTAGTGTGCTATCAAACGTCACAACGTAACTAGGTGATTATAAATATGCTCTACAGGTGTCTCCGATGGTGTTTGTTGAGTTGGCCTAGATTGAGATTAGGATTTGTCACCCCGATAGTCGGAGAGGTATCTCTGGGCCCTCTCGGTAATGCACATCACTATAAGCCTTGCAAGCAATGTGACTAATAAGTTAGTTGCGGGATGTTGCATTACGAAATGAGTAAAGAGACTTGCCGGTAACGAGATTGAACTAGGTATGATGATACCGATGATCGAATCTCGGGCAAGTAACATACCGATGACAAAGGGAACAACGTATGTTGTTATGCGGTTCGAGCAATAAAGATCTTCGTAGAATATGTAGGAGTCAATATGGGCATCCATGTTCCGCTATTGGTTATTGACTAGAGAGATGTCTTGTTCATGCCTACATAGTTCTCGAACCCATAGGGTCCGCACGCTTAACGTTTGTTGACTATATAGTATTAGATGAGTTATGTATGTTGGTGACTGAATGTTGTTCGGAGTCCCGGATGAGATCACGGACATGACGAGGAACTCCGGAATGGTCCGGATATAACGATGATATATGGGATAATAGTGTTTGGTCTCCGGAAGGGTTCCGTAATTCACTGGAAGGGGTTCCGGATGTTCCTGAAATGTTTGGGTACGAGATCACTTTATTTGGGCCAAAGGGGAAAGTCCACAAGGTTTTTGGAAAGCGCAAAAGGAAGTTTTGCGGAGTCTAGGGGACAAACACCAGGGTCCCTGGCATCTGGGTCCAAATGCTAGGAACCCTCACGTCTGGCCCTGGAGTCCGAGAAGGACTCTTGCCTTTCGGGTGAAACCGACTTTGTGGAAGCTTTTACTCCAAGTTTCGACCCCAAGGCTCAACACACAAATAGAGGGGCAGGGCTAGTACCCAAGACACATCAAGAAACACCAAGCCGTGTGCCGGCAACCCCACCCCCTCTAGTTTATCCTCCATCATAGTTTTTATAGTGCTTAGGCGAAGCCCTGCGGAGATTGTTCTTCACCAACACCGTCACCACGCCGTTGTGCTGCTGGAACTCATATACTACTTCGCCCCTCTTGCTAGATTAAGAAGGCAGGACGTCATCAAGCTGAACATGTGCTGAACGTGGAGGTGCCATACGTTCGGTACTTGATCGAGACGGATCGTGAAGGTGTCCAACTACATCAACCGCATTGATAAATGCTTCCGCTTTCGGTCGACGAGGGTACGTAGACACACTCTCCCCTCTCATTGCTATGCATCTCCTAGATAGATCTTGGATGATCGTAGGAAATTTTGAAATACTACGTTCCCGAACAGTTGGTAAATTCCAAGCAGAGCGTCGTGGCGGGATCTACGTTTGAAGCGGAGTACATAGCTGCTTCGGAAGCAGAAAATGAAAGAGTCTGGATGAAGGAGTTCATATCTGATCTAGGTGTAATACCTAGTGCATCTGGTCCAATGAAAATATTTTGTGACAATACTGGTGCAATTGCCTTGGCAAAGGAATCCAAATTTCATAAGAGAACCAAGCACATCAAGAGACGCTTCAATTCCATCCGCGATCAAGTCAAGGAGGGAGACATAGAGATTTGCAAGATACATATGGATCTGAATGTTGCAGATCCATTGACTATGCCTCTCTCACGAGCAAAACATGATCAGCACCAAGACTCCATGGGTGTTAGAATCATTACTATGTAATCTAGATTATTGACTCTAGTGCAAGTGGGAGACTGAAGGAAATATGCCTTAGAGGCAACAATAAAGTTGTTATTTATATTTCCTTATATCATGATATATGTTTATTATTGTTGGAAATATGCCCTAGAGGAAATAATAAATTAGTTACTATTCTATTTCCTTGTTCATGATAATCGTTTATTATCCATGCTATAATTGTATTGATAGGAAACTCAGATACATGTGTGGATACATAGACAACACCATGTCCCTAGTAAGCCTCTAATTGACTAGCTCGTTGATCAATATATGCTTATGGTTTCCTGACCATGGACATTGGATGTCATTGATGACGGGATCACATCATTAGGAGAATGATCTGATGGACAAGACCCAATCCTAAGCCTAGCACAAGATCGTGTAGTTCGTATGCTAAAGCTTTTCGAATATCAAGTATCATTTCCTTAGACCATGAGATTGTGCAACTCCCAGAGACCGTAGGAATGCTTTGGGTGTACCAAACATCACAACGTAACTGGGTGGCTATAAAGGTGCACTGCGGGTATCACCGAAAGTGTCTGTTTGGTTGGCACGAATCGAGACTAGGATTTGTCACTCCGTGTAACGGAGAGGTATCTCTGGGCCCACTCGGTAGGACATCATCATAATGTGCACAATGTGACCAAGGAGTTGATCACAGGATGATGTGTTACAGAACGAGTAAAGAGACTTGCCGGTAACGAGATTGAACGAGGTATCGGGATACCGACGATCGAATCTCAGGCAAGTATCGTACCGATAGACAAACGGAATTGTATACGGGATTGATTGAATCCTTGACATCGTGGTTCATCCGATGAGATCATTGTGGAGCATGTGGGAACCAACATGGGTAACTAGATCCCGCTGTTGGTTATTGACCGGAGAGTTGTCTCGACCATGTCTGCATGACTCCTGAGCCCGTAGGGTCTACACACTTAAGGTTCGATGATGCTAGGGTTATAGGGAAAGTATCTACATGGTTACCAATGTTCTTCGGAGTCCAGGATGAGATCCCGGACGTCACGAGGAGTTCCGGAATGGTCCGGAGGTAAAGATTGATATATGGGAAGTCCCGTTTTGGTCACCAGAAAAGTTTCGGGTGCTATCGGTAACGTACCGGGACCACCGGGAGGGTCCCGGGGGTCCACGGCCACCAGCCCCAGAAGGCTGCGTGGGCCAAGTGTGGGAGGGGACCAGCCGCAGGTGGGCTGGTGTTCCCCCCACCAAGGCCTAAGGCGTGTGGAGAGTGGGAAGGGGGCAAACCCTAGGTCCAGATGGGCCTTAAGGCCCACCCTAGGGCGCCCCCTCTCTTCCCCCCTTGGCCGCACCCTAGATGGGTTTTGGGGGCTGCCGCCACCCCTAGGGATGGAACCCTAGATGGGGGCGCAGCCCCTCCCCTCCCCCTATATATACTTGAGATATTGGGCGCTGCCCAACACATGATTTGATCTTCCTCTTGGCGCAGCCCTACCTCTCTCCCTCCTTGTCTCTCGTAGTGCTTGGCGAAGCCCTGCTGGAGTTCCGCGCTCCTCCACCACCACCACGCCACCGTGCTGCTTCTGGACGGAGTCTTCCCAACCTCTCCCTCTCTCCTTGCTGGATCAAGGCATGGGAGACGTCACCGGGCTGTACGTGTGTTGAACGCGGAGGCGCTGCTGTTCGGCGCTTAGATCGGAACCGACCACGATCTGAATCGCTGCGTGTACGACACCATCAACACCGTTCTCTTGAACGCTTCTGCTTAGCGATCTACAAGGGTATGTAGATGCACTCTCTTCTCTCTCGTTGCTAGATTACTCCATAGATTGATCTTGGTGTTGCGTAGAAAATTTTAAATTTCTGCTACGATCCCCAACAGTGGCATCATGAGCTAGGTCTATGCGTAGTTTCTATGCACGAGTAGAACACAAGTTGTTGTGGGCGTCAATTTTGTCAATTTATTTGCCGTTACTAGTCTTATCTTGATTCAGTGGCATCGTGGGATGAAGCGGCCTGGACCGACCTTACATGTACCCTTACGTGAGACTGGTTCCACCCACTGACATGCACTAGTTGCATAAGGTGGCTAGCGGGTGTCTGTCTCTCCCACTTTAGTCGGATCGGATTCGATGAAAAGGGTCCTTATGAAGGGTAAATAGAAATTGGCATATCACGTTGTGGTTTTGCGTAGGTAAGAAACGTTCTTGCTAGAAACCCATAGCAGCCACGTAAAACATGCAACAACAATTAGAGGACGTCTAACTTGTTTTTGCAGGGTATGCTATGTGATGTGATATGGCCAAAAGGATGTGATGAATGATATATGTGATGTATGAGATTGATCATGTTCTTGTAATAGGAATCACGACTTGCATGTCGATGAGTATGACAACCGGCAGGAGCCATAGGAGTTGTCTTAATTTATTTATGACCTGGGTTTCAACATAAACGTCATGTAATTACTTTACTTTATTGCTAAACCGTTAGCCATAGTAGTAGAAGTAATAGATGACGAGACAACTTCATGAAGACAGGATGATGGAGATCATGATGATGGAGATCATGGTGTCATGCCGGTGACGATGATGATCATGGCGCCTAGAAGATGGAGATCAAAAGGAGCAAAATGATATTGGCCATATCATGCCACTATTTGATTGCATGTGATGTTTATCATGTTTTACATCTCATTTGCTTAGAACGATGGTAGCTTAAATAAGATGATCCCTCGCAATAATTTCAAGAAACTGTTCCCCCTAACTGTGCACCGTTGCGAAGGTTCGTTGTTTCGAAGCACCACGTGATGATCAGGTGTGATAGATTCTAACGTTCGAATACAACGGGTGTAAGCCAGATTTACACACGCAATACACTTAGGTTGACTTGACGAGCCTAGCATGTACAAACATGGCCTCGGAACACGGAAGACCGAAAGGTCGAACATGAGTCGTATAGAAGATACGATCAACATGAAGATGTTCACCGATGATGACTAGTCCGTCTCACGTGATGATCGGACACGGCCTAGTTGACTCGGATCATGTATCACTTAGATGACTAGAGGGATGTCTATCTGAGTGGGAGTTCATTAAATTATCAGATGAACTTAATTATCATGAACATAGTCAAAAGGACTTTACAAATTATGTCGAAGCTTACGCTTTAGTTCTACTGTTTTAGATATGTTCCTAGAGAAAATTTAGTTGAAATTTGATAGTACCAATTATGCGGACTGGGTCCATAAACTGAGGATTGTCCTCATTGCTGGGCAGAAGGATTATGTCCTTAATGCACCGCTCAGTGAGCTGAACCTCAAGCGTTGGTTGTGGATCTTGCGAACATCTGACATACACGTTTTGATGACTAAGTGATAGTTCGGTTCATAATGCTAAATGGTTTAGAATTGAGGCACCAAAGACGTTTTTTGAAACATCGCAGAACATATGAGATGTTCCAAAGACTGAAATTGGGATTTCAGACTAGTGCCCACATCAAGAGGTATGAGACCTCTGGCAAGTTTCTTAAGCCTGCAAACTAAGGGAGAAAAGCTCAATCGTTGAGCATGTGCTCAGATTGTCTGAGTACTACAATCGCTTGAATCGAGTGGGAGTTGATCTTCCAGATGAGATAGTGATGGTTTTCCAAAGTCACTGCCACCAAGCTACTAGAGCTTCGTGATGAACTATAACATATCAGGGATAGATATGATTATCCTTGAGCAATTCGCGATGTTTGACACCGTGAAAGTAGAAATCAAGTAGGAGCATCAATTGTTGATGGTTAGTAAAACCACTAGTTTCAAGAAGGGCAAGGGAAAGAAGGGATACTTCATGAGATGGCAAATCAGTTACTGCTCTAGTGAAGAAACCCAAAGTTGAACCCAAGCCCGAGACTAAGTGCTTCTATAATGAGGGGAACGGTCACTGAAGCAGAACTACCCTAGATACTTGGTAGATGAGAAGGCTGGCAAGGTCGACAGAAGTATTTTGGATATACGTCATATTATTGTGTACTTTACTAGTACTCCTAGTAGCACCAGGGTAATAAATACCGGTTCGGTTGCTAAGCGTTAGTAACTCAAAATAAAAGGCTACGGAATAAAAGACTAGCTGAAGGTGAGATGACGATATGTGTTGGAAGTGTTTCCAAGGTTGATGTGGTCAAGCATCGCATGCTCCCTCTACCATCGATATTGGTGCTAAACCTAAATAATTGTTATTTGGTGTTTGCATTGAGCATAGACATAATTGGATTATGTTTATCGCCACATGGTTATTCATCTAAGGAGAATAATGGTTACTCTGTTTATTTGAATAATACCTTCAATGGTCTTGCATCTAAAATGAATGGTTTATTGAATCTCAATCGTAGTGATACACATGTTATGCCAAAAGATATAAGATAGTAATGATAGTACCACGTACTTGTGGCACTGCCATTTGAGTCATGTTGGTATAAAACGCATGAAGAAGCTCCATGTTGATGGATCTTTGGACTCACTCATTTTTGAAAAGATTGAGACATGCAAACCATGTCTATTGGTAGATATGCATGAAGAAACTCCATGCAGATGGATCGTTTGGACTCATTTGATTTTGAATCACTTGATACATGCAAATCATACCACATGGGCAAGATGACTGAAAGGCCTCGTTTTCAGTAAGATGGAACAAGAAAGCAACTCGTTGGAAGTAATACATTTTGATGTGTGCAGTCCAATGAGTGCTGAGGCACGCAGTGGATATCGTTATGTTCTTACTTCACAAATGATTTGAGTAGATGCGGAGTATATTTACTTGATGAAACACAAGTCTGAATTATTGAAAGGTTTAAGTAATTTCAGAGTGAAGTTGAAGATCGTCGTGACAAGATGATAAAATGTCTATGATATGATCATAGAGATGAATGTCTGAGTTACGAGTTTGGCACACAATTAAGACATTGTGGAAATCGTTTCACAACTAATACCGCCTGGACCACCATAGTGTGATGGTGTGTCCGAACATCACAACTGCACCCTATTGGATATGGTACATACCATGATGTCTCTTATCGAATTACCACTATCGTTTATGGGTTAGGCATTAGAGTCAACCGCATTCACTTTAAATAGGTCACCACACAATTCTGTTGAGACGACACCGTATGAACTATAGGTTTAGAGAAACCTAAGATGTCGTTTCTTAAAAGTTTGGGGCTGCTTATGTGAAAAAGTTTCAGGCTGATAAGCTTGAACCCAAAGCGGATAAATGCATCTTCATAGAATACCCAAAATAGTTGGCTATACCTCCTATTTCAGATCCGGAAGCAAAAGTGATTGTTTCTAAAAACGGGTCCTTTCTTGAGGAAAAGTTTCTCTCGAAAGAATTGAGTGGGAGGATGGTGGAGACTTGATGAGGTTATTGAACCGTCACTTCAACTAGAGTGTAGCAAGGCACATGAAGTTGTTCCTGTGGCACCTACACCAATTGAAGTGGAAGCTTATGATAGTGATCATGAAACTTCGGATCAAGTCACTACCAAACCTCATAGGTCGACAAGGATGTGTACTACTTCAGAGTGGTCAATAATTCTGTCTTGAAAGTCATGTTGCTAGAAAACAATGAACCTACGAGCTATGGAGAAGCGATGGTGGGCCCAGATTCTGACAATGGCTCGAGGCCATAAAATTCGAGAGAGGATCCATGTATGAAAACAAAGTGTAGACTTTGAAAGAACTAAGTGATGGTCGTAAGGCCGTTGGGTACAGATGGATTTTAAAAGGAAGACGGACAATGATGGTAAGTGTCACCATTAAAAAAGCTCGACTTGTCGTTAAGATGTTTCCTGACAAGTTCAAGGAGTTGGCTACGATGAGACTTTCTCACTCGTAGTGATGCTAAGTGAGGGAGTCCTTGAATAGGGGGTCTCCGGACAGCCGGACTATATCCTTTGGCCGGACTATTGGACTATGAAGATACAAGATTGAAGACTTCGTCTCGTGTCCGGATGGGACTCTACTTGGCGTGGAAGGCAAGCTAGGCAATACGAATATGGGTATCTCCTCCTTTGTAACCGACCTTGTGTAACCCTAACCCTCTCCGGTGTCTATATGAACCGAAGGGTTTTAGTCCGTAGGACAACAATCACAACACAATCATACCATAGGCTAGCTTCTAGGGTTTAGCCTCTTTGGTCTCGTGGTAGATCTACTCTTGTACTACCCATATCATCAATATTAATCAAGCAGGACGTAGGGTTTTACCTCCATCAAGAGGGCCCAAACCTGGGTAAAACATCGTGTCCCCTGCCTCCTGTTACCATCCAGCCTAGACTCACAGTTTCGGACCCCCTACCCGAGATCCGCCGGTTTTGACACCAACATTGGTGCTTTCATTGAGAGTTCCTCTATGTCATCGCCGTTAGGCCTGATGGCTCCTACTATCATCGATAGCGATGCGGTCCAGGGTGAGACTTTTCTCCCCGGACAGATCTTCATATTCGGCGGCTTTGCGCTGCAGGCTAATTCGCTTGGCCATCTGGAGCAGATTGAAAGCTACGCCCCTGGCCGTCAGGTCAGATTTGGAAGTTTGAACTACACAGCCGACATCCGCGGGGACTTGATCTTCGACAGATTCGAGCCACAGCCGGGCGCGCCGCACTGTCGCGATGGGTATGACCTAGCTCTGCCGCTGAACAGTACCCCAGAAGCCGCGCCCGCATCAGCTCCGACCCTTAGCTCGGAGCCAACTGCGCCAATTGAGGACGGGTGGTTAGACACCGCCTCAGGGGCTGCAGTCTCAATGGCGGTCGAGCCAACACCAGCATAACCCTCTGCGCAGCCCGTGACTCCAAGGTGCCGGACTCTTTTTCTGACTCTGAACCGCCCGCGCCCCTGCCAATCGAATCCGATTGGGCGCCGATCATGGAATTCACCGCCGCAGATATCTTTCAGCACTCGCCCTTCGGCGATATCCTGAATTCACTAAAGTCTCTCTCTTTGTCAGGAGAGCCCTGGTCGTACTATGGCCAACAGGATTGGGATGCGGATGACGAAGAAATTCGACGCCCACCCACCACCCACTTCATAGCCACTTTCGATGATTTAACCTACATGCTCGACCTCGACTCCGAAGACATCGACGGTATGGACGACGATGTAGAAGACGAACATGAACCAGCGCCTATAGGGCACTGGAAAGCCACCTCGTCATATGACATATACATGGTGGATACACCCAATGAAGGCAATGGCGACGCGATAGCGGAGGATGACCCCTCCAAGAAGCAACCCAAGCGCCGATGTCAGCGGCGCCGCTCTAAGTCCCGCCAAAGCAAAAGTGGTGATACCGGCACAGCAGATAATAACACTCCGGATAGTGCCGAAGACAACAACAATCCTTGGCGATCGCCACCTCTCCAGTGATCTCCTCCCCTAGCCACTAAAATTCCTCTTCTCTCCACTAGATCTCTCCGGCGCACTGAGATCTACCTTCTAATACCCATCTCCATGGGTTCTGATGTCGGATCCACCCTTGGCTTGGATTTCTCCAAGGGCTTGGTTTTTGCGGAAAAGGTCTTTCAATCTACTGGTTTTACGGTACATCCCATGGATGACACGGGCTTCTTCACCATGGTAATCTCTTTTGGGCGGCATGTTTTTCGTTTGCATGAAGATTCAGTAGCAGCAGCAATTGAGGCGGCCATTGGGGGTTCTGCAATTGAGTACATGGTTTTTCCGCTCAAGGATAAGGTTTTTGGCTTTCAAGTTTCCTGTAAGGCTGTGGCTATGATCGTTCTTCAGCTCCGTTCTTATTCTTGTGATCATTTTAAATGTTACTTCCATCTTTGGGGTCATGGGGGCCCAAATTGGGGCCGTGAGTTCAAGCTTTGGAAGTTGGAATGTGATGCAGAATGGGTTCTTGTTAGTCCTTCCAAACGTCGAGCTGCCCTTGGCATGCTAGCCATGCATTCCAAGCCCCAAAAGTCCTCGGTAAGATCTACTCATGCCCAAGCCAAGAAGCTTTCTTTTTCAACGTTCCAGAGTTATCCTGCTTGCCGTGGTTATCGTTATCCAGCCACACAGGACTGTATCCAAACTATTGAAGATGCGGGGTATACTCTCCCGGATCATGAAAGGGTGGTCATCCATCCCCCGCCGCCGGCTGAGCTCCGGTGGACTTCAACCTCTCCATCCATATCTTTCGGCACGGTTGGGAACCTCCCTCCTAATGCGACTCGGACGCCGTCTATCTCGGGCGGGAATTATGATTCTTCGAATGTGGACGTGTCCTCTCATGTTGGGCCGTCATCTACACGTGCCGCGGATCAAGTTGGGCCGGTGTTATCTTCTGGGCCTTCCACTATTCCTTCCTCTCAACAAGCTGCAGTGGATTTTGATAATTTGGTTTTAGATATGGTGGATGAAATCTTAACATGTCAAAAATGTTTGCACAAGGGCCATTTTGCTACGGCGTGCACGTCCGGGTTACACTGTAACTCGTGTCTGCGGGTGGGGCATGTTGCAAAAGATTGCAACCGGTTTGCACAGATCTTGGGCTTGGTTTGGAAACCGAAACCCGGTAATGTTGCAACTTCCAAGGATCCCTCAGCTCCCATCGAGAATATCTCTCTGACGCAACTTTTACCAAACTTGGACTCCTCTTGCACTTCTGCATTAACTCTTTCGCCCCGTTCCATCAGCCCTGGTCCCAAAACACCTTCGACTGCACCGCCGGAAACCCCACCTCCGCCGGAGTCCTCGCCATCTGCTGCTAGCTCGGGACGTGCCTCTCTGATGGCAAATTTTCACCTTGACCCTCTGCTCTATGTGCCGGCAGGGCACCACATTGTGGATGGCGGTGAGGCTCGGGTGCCGCGAACCTTCGTGACGCCACATACCCCAATTGTGCGTCGCCATGAGGAGTTCATGCTGGCCGAGGTAATGCCCATCCCCCCTCCTGATCAGATTGGGGTTGCTAGGGAGGAAGTCGTCCAATGGCTACAAGCTCATGGGATTTTGGTGAGGTCTGCTCAACCTTGGATTAGATCGGTGGGTCTTTTTGAGTTACGGGATGCTGCTATCAGATTTTCACTTCTTCAGATGCCGCCTCAGCCCCTGGGTAATGATCATTTTGTTCGGTTTATGAAGCATGATGAGGGAGAATCTTTTAGAGGTGTTCAGGGTTTCCGACAGGGTTTGCTTATGTTTTTGGGGATTCCGCTTGATCTTCGCAATGAGAATGGTCTTCGGGCAGCAGTTAACACCTTTGGGAAGTTTCATCATTGGATTAATGAGGACCCATATCTTGTGCGCTCCTTGGTCTTTGCATCTTTCCCCGAGGATATTCTTGTGCCCAGGGACGTGGTGTTCATGGAGTATGCAGCCTGGGGTGGTGCCAGAGTGTCTTGGACGGCGCCATTGTATATTCTGGGTGCCAATTTCGCCGAACAAATGCCCCAAGATGAGGACTGGATGCCCATCAATGGCAACCCTCATCCGCTGCCTGGAGTGCCCTTTCCAGAAATGCCACCTTTTGTCCTGCCTCCATTCCCTGCTTTGGGATGGAACGATGTGCCACCACCGCCGCCTGCTCCTGCCCATGATCAAGAGGACAACTGGGGCAACTGGGATGAGCCTGCTGTGGAACCAGTTGTGGAGGACCAAGAGTCCATGGTTTTCAATGTTTTGGCACAGCAAAGCTCTACTCAGCCAAGTTCAGACGTGCAGCTTCAGGAGCCGCCTGCAGTTATTGGTGGAACTGCAACGGAAACCCGAAGTAACCCGGAGAACATTGCCAAGGACGTGGAAGATGCTAGCAATTGGGAGCATTCTGAAATGATATGGAAGCGTTCTTTTGAGAATTTGCTGAATGCACCAGTGGTGTTTGAGGTGCCGAAGCCTCTAATGCTTAAGCCCTTGTCGCCAGTCAAGAGAAGATGGAGCCTTGCTTTTCAGCCTGATGATCTTCCTTTGCTGACGTGGAACGAGCCGGAGCTGGTTAGACTTGTGGCAAGAGCTCTTTTTGCAGATGACGCGGGTGAAGCTATGCCTGCTGTTGTCCCCCCTCCACCTATGTGCGCAAGACCAAGGAGACCTCGTAAAACTCTGGCGCCAACACCTCTGGTTGAAACGTCTGTTCGCAGATGTACCAGAAGCTCGGCCCAGCGTGATGGGTTTAAGCCCACTTTCCATGAGCTGGTGCTACAGCCCAAGAAGAAGAAGCCCAAGGCTAAGCCCATTGCTGCTGAGAGGCCCAGCACCACTGCATATGGAGATGTCCCTCCACCCACTCCTGTCAGTCATCTGCAAGCTCTTGGCAAGGAGTTAGACATTGATGCAGCTCTGCTCACTGAGGATGCACTTATGGTGGACCCTTCTGCCGCAACCAACCAAGCTCCTAATGCATAGTGTGCTATCCAAATGCTGGGTTTTGCAAGCCCCAAAATTTGCTCCCTGCATGTCTTTACTTTCTGAATTTTGGATATGTAATAATGTTGGTTCAGAACTTGATGTGGCTTTTGGACATATGGCATTGTGTGCTGTGTGGTTTGGAGACCTGTTTATGATCTTTATCTATGAATTCTCAATGTAAAAGCTGGAATGTCCTGTGCTGGAATGTCAGGGGTTTGAACCCTGAAACTAGGCAAAGAGCTGTCAGGCAAAAGATCGATGAAAGTCACTGTGCAATTGCATGTTTGCAGGAAACTAAATGTGCTTCTTTTGACTCCAGATCAGTTAAAAGTTTTTGTCCTAAAAGATTTGACAGTTTTGCTTTTGCTCCTTCTTTGGGGGCCTCTGGTGGAATCATAGTTGTTTGGAACTCCTCTGTTCTTGAGGGGACCTTATTGGAAATTCAACAATTTGCAGTAGTAGTTGAGTTTGTCTCCAGACAAAATAATGAGAGGTGGACTCTTGTTGCTGTTTATGGTCCTTGTCAGGGGGAAGCTAGGGATAATTTTGTTACTTGGTTATACCACCTGAATATTCCAGTGGATGAAAATTGGCTGCTCCTGGGGGATTTCAATTTTATGCGCTCGCTGGATAACAGAAATTTCCCTGGAGGGGACCTGAATGACATGTTTATCTTCAATGAAATTATAGGTCACTTGGGCCTTTTGGAATTGCCCATCAAAGGTAGATCATACACTTGGTCTAATATGCAGGATAATCCCCTCCTTGAGCAGCTAGATTGGTTTTTCACTTCTGTTGATTGGATATCTGACTATCCCATGACTGAGGTGACGCCCCTTGCAAAAACTGCATCTGACCATGTGCCATGTGTGGTTTCCATCAAAACTTCTATCCCCAAGTCTAACATTTTTAGATTTTAGAACTACTGGTTAGAGCTTGAGGGTTTCATGGACTGTGTTGCCTCTTCATGGCAAAGAACTTCTAGAAAGGGACATATCACAGCTAGAATAGCTGACAAGTTCAAATCCCTGCGAATGTGTCTCAAAAGATGGCAGATGAACATCTCCAAACTGAAAATGCTTGTTTGTAAATGTAATAAGGTTATTCTGTTACTAGATGAACTTGAGGAGCTCAGACCATTGTACAGGCATGAATCTAATTTTCGAAGAGTGGTTAAAAATCATGTGGAAAAGTTACTTCACCTTCAATGGCTTTATTGGAAAAAGAGATGTACTATCAGATATATTAAAGTGGGTGGAGAAAACACCAAGTTCTTTCATGCTATGGCTACTGAGAGGCATAGAAGGAACTCTATTGCTAGCTTAAAGCTACCTGATGGCACTGTGGTATCTGATCACTCTCAAATGGAGGGTATTATATGGAATTGTTTTAAAAATAGAATGGGCTCTTCAAGGGGCATCCACATGGGCTTTGATCTCTCCTCTTTAATTGTTCCAGTGGAGGGTTTGGATGTTCTCACTAAGCCTTTTGAGAAAGAGGAAATGGACAAGATTGTCAAACATATGCCAGTTGATAAAGCCCCGGGTCCAGATGGTTTTAATGGTCTTTTCTTCAAAAGGTGCTGGCACATTATCTCTCCAGATTTTTATGAACTGGCACAGGCTTTTTATGATGGTTCTGCTCATCTAGAGAACATCAATGATTCATATATCACTTTGGTGCCTAAGAAACACTCACCTAAGGAGGTGGGGGACTTCAGACCTATTTCTTTAACAGGAATGGGTCTTAAGTTCCTTTCCAAAATGGCTGCCAATAGGTTCCAAGAGGTAATAATGCAGTGTATCCACAAAAACCAGTATGGATTTATAAAAAGCAGAACTATTCAGGACTGTATTGGATGGACTTTTGAGTACTTACACCAGTGTCATCAGTCCAAGAGGCCAATTGTCATACTTAAATTGGACTTTGAGAAGGCATTTGATTCTCTTGAGCATGAGGCAATTGTCCAAATCTTGAGATATAAGGGCTTCAATGAAAAATGGATTCTTTGGATGAAACAGCTTTTGTCTACAGGTACATCATCTGTTCTGCTAAATGGTGTTCCTGGTAGGAAATTCATATGTAAAAAGGGTGTTAGGCAGGGAGATCTAGTCTCTCCCCTGCTATTTGTCTTAGCAGCTGACCTATTGCAGACTGTAATTAATGACATGTTCAGAAGGGGCATACTTCATCTCCCAATACCTTGTCATGACCAGGACTATCCTGTGATTCAGTATGCTGATGATACCTTGATCATCCTGCCTGCTAACAAGGCACAGTTAATTGCTTTGAAGGACATGTTAAAGGTCTTCTCTGGGTCTACTGGGCTTGATGTGAATTATCATAAATCCTTTATCATTCCCATCAATGTGGACACTGCTGTCATGACAGATTTAGCTGCTGCTTTTGGATGTCAAATTGGGAAAATGCCTTTCACATACCTTGGACTACCAGTAGGTACTACTAGGCCTAAAATGGTGGACTTCATGCCTCTGGTGGACTGCATGGAGAGAAGAATGACAGCTAGCTCCTCTTTCTTAAATCAGGGGGAGAGATTACAGTTTCTGAACTCTGCATTGTCTTCTATGCCTATCTTCTTTCTTTGTAGTTTGGCTGTCCCGGCTGGCATTCTAAAGCAATTGGAGAGAATTCAGAGACAATGCCTTTGGAGGAAAAATAGGGGTGAACCTGCTCCTTCTCTGGCTGCTTGGGACCTTATTTGCAGGCCAAAAAACAAGGGAGGCCTCGGTATTCTCAACCTGGGTGTTCAAAATGTGGCGCTATTGCTCAAACATGCCAATAACTTCCTCAATAAAAAGGATATACCTTGGGTGTCCTTAGTTTGGGACTCTTACTATCATGGCAGAGTACCCCAAGGAACTTCTGATTGTGGCTCCTTCTGGTGGAAGGATATATGCAAAGTCTTGCAAAACTTTAGGGACTGTTCTTGGGTTCAGATAAATGAAGGAGACACTGCACTAATGTGGTCTGACACTTGGAAGCTTGATGATCAGGACTCTAGGCTTCAGTTCAGATTTCCCAGGCTTTTTTCATATGTTAAAGATCCCTGGATTTCTGTTAAGGATTTCTTGGACTCTCAGGACATGTATCAACACTTCCATCTTCCTTTGTCTAGCCAGGCCTTTGATGAGCTGCTTATTCTTCAATCTCTGTTGGACAACCATGATAGAGTCACTGGGTCCAAGGATATTTGCTTTGGAATGGCATTGCCAAGGGATACTCTCCGAAGCTCTTTTACTCCCATATGTTTGTGTCACAATCTTTCAACCCCCTGACAGTTTGGATCTGGAAGTCCTCTTGCACTATGAAAATAAAGGTTTTTGCTTGGATGCTCATTATGGATAGGCTGAATACCAAAGATATGGTGGAACGGAGGCATTGGCATTTGGAGGATGGAGTAAACTGTGTTCTCTGCCCTTTGCAGACTAGGGAAACAAGAGATCATTTGTTCTTCAATTGCAATTTTAGTGTCAGGATCTGGAACTATTTGCAAATTGATTGGTCCTCAGGTGCCTCGATGAAGGAGCTAGTCATCAATGCAAGCAGGAGTTTTAGGAAACCTTTCTTCACTGAAGTGGTCTTTATAGCTTGCTGGAATATATGGATTGTCAGAAATGCTAAGGTCTTTAGGCATGAGAGAGCTGGATTTAATAAATGGAGAACATCTTTTCTTCATGATATTGCCCTTATGCAATATAGGGTTAAGCCTGCTTTTAAGGATGATCTCCTTAAATGGATCTCTTTTCTTCCACCTTGATCCTTTTTGTTGTTTTTCCTCCTTTTAGTTTAGCTTGATTACCCCTTGTAATCCCCCTTGTACTTGTTCTTGTCTTGCCTTTTAATAATGTTTTGATATGCTGTGGGGGTTTTTCCCTACAGTCCCCAGTCAAAAAAAAACAACAATCCCCTCCAGCAAGATTTAGAGCAGGAGGATGAAGGAGCCAGCTCTCCTGAGAGAGCGGCAGACGGAGAGGAGGAGGATGAAAATTACATGCTCCCCTCCGAAGACGAGGCAAGCCTCGGGGACGGTGAATTCGCCGTCCCAGAGGATCCCGTCGAACAAGAGCGCTTCAAGCGCCGGCTTATGGCCACGACAAATAGCCTGAAGAAAAAGCAGCAGCAGCTTCAAGCTGATCAAGATCTGCTAGCTGACAGATGGACTGAAGTCCTCGCAGCCGAGGAATATAAACTCAAGCGCCCCTCCAAGAACTACCCAATGTGCAGGTTACTACCCTGACTGGAGGAAGAAGCGTATGATACGGCTGAGCGGCCACCTCATGGCCACGATAAAGAGGCATTCCAGCCAAAAGCTCAGCCTCCACCCCGACGCCATTCAAATAAAAAGGCATGGGGAGATATGCCAGACCTGCGAGACATATTGGAGGACAAAGCAAAGCATGCAAGATCGATCTATGGATCACGACGAGGCACCACTCTGCGAGACGATAAACGTCACGCCGGATACAGTAAAAGCAAATCCGGTCGGGCCGAACACAGCGGGCAAGACCCATTCGAGCTGCGTCGCGATATAGCCCAATACAGAGGCGCCGCACACCCCTTATGCTTCACAGACGAAGTAATGGAACATCAATTCCCAGAAGGTTTCAAACCTGTAAATATTGAATCATACGATGGCACAACAGATCCCGCAGTATGGATTGAGGACTTCCTCCTCCACATCCACATGGCCTGCGGTGATGACTTACACGCCATCAAATACCTCCCACTAAAGCTCAAAGGACTAGCGCGGCATTGGCTTAACAACTTGCCAGCGGACTCCATTAGCCGTTGGGAAGATCTGGAAGTCGCATTCCTTGACAACTTTCAGGGCACCTATGTGCGACCACCAGACGCCGATGACTTGAGCCACATAATTCAGCAGCCAGAAGAGTCGGCCAGGCAATTCTGGACTCGGTTTCTTACAAAGAAAAATCAAATCATCGACTGTCTGGATGTGGAGGCCTTAGCGGCTTTCAAGGACAACATCCGAGACGAGTGGCTAGCCTGGCACCTTGGTCAGGAAAAGCCGAAACCTATGGCAGCTCTCACGACGCTCATGACCCGCTTTTGTGTGGGAGAAGACAGCTGGCTGGCTCGTAGTAATAAGATATCAAAGAACCATGGTACCTAAGATACCAAGGACGGCAATAGCAGGTCACATCGCAACAAACATAAGCGCCACATTAACAGCGAAAATACTGAGGATACGACAGTCAATGCCGGATTCAAAGGCTCTAAACCCGGTCAGCGGAAAAAGCCATTCAAACAAAGTACACCGGGTCCGTCCAGCTTGGACCGTATACTCGATCGCTCGTGTCAAATACACGGCACCCCAGACAAGCCAGCCAATCACACCAACAGGGATTGTTGGGTGTTCAAGCAGGCCGGCAAGTTAATTTCCAAAAACAAGGACAAGGGGCCGCATAGCGATGACGAGGAGGAGCCCCGGCAGCCGCACACTGGAGGACAGAAGAGGTTTCCCCCGCAAGTGCGGACGGTGAATATGATACACGCAACCCACATCCCCAAGAGGTAGCGGAAGCGTGTGCTCAGGGGCGTATATGCGCTGGAGCCAGTCGCCCCAAAATTCAACCCTTGGTCCTCCTGTCCGATCACCTTCGATCGCAGGGACCATCCCACTAGTATCCGTCATGGCGGATTCGCCGCACTGGTCCTAGACCTAATCATTGATGGATTTCACCTCACTCGAGTCCTTATGGATGGTGGCAGCAGCCTGAACCTGCTTTATCAGGACATAGTGTGCAGAATGGGTATAGATCCCTCAAGGATCAAACCCACAAAAATGACCTTTAAGGGCGTCATTCTAGGTGTAGAGGCCCATTGCACAGGCTCAATTACACTGGAAGTGGTCTTCGGATCCCCGGATAACTTCCGAAGCGAAGAGTTAATCTTCGATATAGTCCCGTTCCGCAGTGGTTATCATGCGCTGCTCGAGCGAACCGCATTTGCTAGATTCAATGCGGTACCGCATTATGCATACCTCAAGGTCAAGATGCCAGGACCTCGCGGAGTTATTACAGTCAATGGAAACACAGAGCGCTCTCTCCGAACAAAGGAGCACACCACGGCCCTTGCAGCAGAAGCGCAAAACAGCCTTTCAAGGCAATCCACCAATTCAGTGTTTCAAAACCCGGACACCCGCAAGCGCGCTCGGAGCAACCGGCAAATAGATCGCCTGGCGCAATCGAAGCTCGCGTAGCAATGTGGCCCCCACCCCAGTCCCAGCCAAACGGCGAAACTCATGCCGCACGTACATAATTACGCATTAAAAATACTATGGGCACAGGTGGGGAGGGGGCACAACTGCGGCACGCCCCAAGACGCGGCTTAAACCGCACTAGGGGCTTCCCATTTGGTTATTTTCTTTTTTTCAGGACCTTAATCTCTGGAAAGACTGTCCGGCAGCACTATTGCCGAACACATGATGCAGCAACCAAGGAGGCAGACAGCTACGTCATACCACGGAACTCCCAGTTTGATTATAGTAACGAGCGAAATATTCGATTTAATATCATTCCTCAGCTTGCCCTTGGAAGGGACATAGTCCTACTCTTTGCTTATCACACTATCTGTATCACTCTGCTTTAATGCAATTTTTTAATAAACAATGCATGACATTATGACTATTATTGCATTCTTGTTATATATATATGTGTGTTCATTAATGACGCCTTGCAACCGTACACTTTGGTACGGCCAATACACCAGGGGCTTACGTACCCCACAATATGGTGTGAAAAGTCCGAACACTTTCACAAGTGCGGCACCCCAAACTTATAGCATTATATGCATCAGCTCCGAATCATGTCTTTGGTCAAATGTTGGGTTTGCCCGGATCCTATGTTTTGGTACCTTACGTTCCACTCTATCGGCTAAGGTAGCGCTAGGAGAACTACTGCGATTGTGCCCCGGTTCTGCCGGGCTTAGCACCTCAGTAGAGAAAGCTAAAACTGACTGTCATGATAAGGCGAGAGACTGGTCGCTGTTCGGCGAGGTTTTTCGAGTCCCTAAAGACTTATGCTGCTTAGGGCGAGGGGCCGGTCCTGTCCGGCTTACAGGCGTGTATCGCGCCCCGAATTCGGTCTTCCGAATACTAGGGGCTTCGCCGAAATTTAAAAATATAGAATTCTATGGCTAAGTGAGAGTGATAAAGCATTATTAGTCCGGTTGCCTTGTTCGTTGTGCTGAGCACCTCCCTCGAAGGACCCAAATATGGGAACACAAGTGCTCAGGTTTATCCCGAACACCCCAGCACTCGTGGCATTTGGGCAGAAGCCGAGGACTAGCCATCTCTCAGATTGGATAAACAGCCAAACAGAAGGTAACATTTTAAATTCACACAAGCGTTGCATAGCGCATATGAAACAAGTTTTCATCATACAGGATCACACGAGCAAGTTTACTCAAATATTACATCCTTTGAACATTCGTCCGCTACAAGACGGGCACCCTTCAGGACACCCTCATAATAAATTTCGGGGGTGCGATGCTCCTTGCCCTCCGGCGGCCCCTCCTTGATCAGCTTCATGGCGTCTAGCTTGACCCGCTGCAATTTCACATGAGCGAAAGCCCGGCGTGCACCTTCAATGCAGACAGATCGCTTGACGACCTCCAGCCATGGGCAGGCATCCACAAGCTGCCTCACCAGGCCGAAGAAGCTGTTCGGAAGGGCGTCGCCAGGCCACAGCCAGACTATAAAGCTCTTCATGGCCCGATCGGCCGCCTTATGTAGCTCGACCATCCGCTTCAGCTGGTCGCTCATTGGCACCGGGTGCTCGGCCTCAGCATACCGAGACCAGAACAACTTCTTCGTTGAGCTTCCATCCTCGTCCTGGTAAAATTGTGCAGCATCGGACACACTACGGGGCAAATCTGCGAATGCTCCTGAAGAGCTCCGGATTCGGGTAAGTAATCGGTAATTTACTTTTACATGCTTGCTTTGCATATAGAAAGCCTTACCCGCCGCTATCTTCTTCATCGCGTCGATCTCTTGGAGGGCCTTTTGGGCTTCGGCCTTGGCACTTTTTACACTCTCGAGGGCCGCAGCAAGCTCAGACTCCCGCGTCTTTGAGTCAAGCTCCAACGCCTCGTGCTTTGCCACGAGAGCCTAGAGCTCTTGCTGCACCTCGCCCACCCGAGCCTCGTGCTTCTCTCGCTCGGTGCGCTCCTTGGCCGCTTTATCTTCGGCCTTGGTTAGCACTTGCTTCAGGGTCGCCACCTCGGTCGTGGCCCCTGACAAACAAACGATGATCCTGTCATTTTGCAATCACGTCCTCTTTTATATATACATATCTATAGATAGGGTATTACTTACCCTTGTTCTCCTCGAGCTAACTTTTGGCAAGGCCGAGCTCTTTCCTGGACCCCTTGAGATCCTGCTTCAGTACGGTGACCTCCGCAGTTAGTGCGGCGGATGCCAACAGGGAAGCCTGCATATGCATATTGACAAAATTATTTTAGACTCCTGAGATATTATGTGATCCTCTGTTCGGCTTTTCTTTGTGAACACCGAACAAAGCATCAGGGGCTACTGTCTATGCGGTAATATTTCTACTACTTTTTAAAAGACTTACCTCGAAGCCTGTTAGAAGGCTGGCACAGGCTTCATGTAACACCCCGGATGTAACTTACCTTATTTGTACTCCAACTCTTGCCGTTTCTGGCGTTAAGTTATTTTATTTCCTCGGGTTCGGGTTTTTGTCTCCGTGTGTTGTTGTCGTTGTCATGCGTCTCATATCATGTCATCATGTGCGTTGCATTTGCATACATGTTCGTCTCATGCATCCGAGCATTTTCCCCGTTGTCCGTTATGCATTCTAGCGCTTCTATCTCCTCCGATGGTCATTTCTACCTTCTTTTCATGTGTGGGGGTTAAACATTTCCGGATTGGACCGAGACTTGCCAAGCGGCCATGGTTTACTACCGGTAGACCGCCTGTCAAGTTTCGTACCATTTGGACTTTGTTTGATGCTCCAACGGTTAACCGAGGGACCGAGAAGGCCTCGTGTGTGTTGCAGCCCAACACCCTTCCATTTTGGCCCAAAACCCACCAAAACCCTCTCCATCATCTAGAGCGTTCGATCACGATCGCGTGGCCGAAAACCGCACCTCATTTGGACTCTCCTAGCTCCTCCTATGTCTATATATAGCCCCCCTCCGAAATCCACGTCTCCTTCTTCCCCCGAAACCCTAGATCCACTCCACATCGCCGGACGAAATTCCGTAGGCCGGACGTGTCTGGTTCCTCCCCGCGCCCCGGCGCGCCTCCACCTCGCCGTCCTCGGATCCGGCGAGATCCGGCCGGCCAACTCCTCCGGCGAACTCCGGCCGCCCCCGACAACTCCGGCGCCGACCTCCCCGGCGATCCTCGTCGACCGTGCCGCTACAGTACCCCCCAGATCCAGATCTGGATCTCGAGTTGACTTTCTACCCCCCTAACCCTAATTATATTGCCATATTCATCATGCTATATCTCCGCATCCGTAGCTCCGTTTTGGGCGTGTAGCATATCAGAATGTTCACCTCAGAGAGTACATCATTTCATCTCATTGCATCATTTTCATTTGAGCTCATCTTGATGGCCGAAATGCTGTTGGAAGAGTGCTATTTGAGTTAATTGTCAGATCTGCTGCTCCAAATAGCTTTTTGTCATTTTTGCCATGATTATTGTGTGCATGATATGCCCCTGAGCTCTACATGAGTTTTGTTATATGCTTTGCCATCTTTACAGAGGTGCTATCATTGTATTTTTGTGATGTGTGTGGTGACTAGCACAAGCTTGCAAAGTGATGCATTCGTTAATGCTGATTTCAGGGACTTAGCAATTCACTAAGTCCTTGACCTATTTTTATCAATATGCCATATGTTCATGTTGTTTCCTAGTGATCCGTGCCTCTTTTGAGGATGATCAGTAAGGATGATTTGTTAATCTTGTGGTGCTCTATCCATCCATGCCTTTGTTTGCATTTATGGAGCAACCTATCTTGAGTCAATCGAGCTCTACTTTCGCTATTTCGTGAATCTGGGTAGGTCGTCTACTTGTTAGAGATTTTGCCGAGGATTTTGTTGTTGATCCGTGCATGCTATGTTGTTGTTCTTGCCATGTATAGCTTATATAATATGTATTCTTGACGGGTGTATGCTTAGTTTGTCATGCCTTGCTCTGTAGTGAGTGCATCGAGCTCGTAAACATGCCTACTCGTTAACAGATTTGCATGTTCCAGTTTTTCACTAAGTCTGAGATCTGATTATGTTTTTGCCATGTTCACATGCTTGCAATTGTACTTTCTGATCCCTTTTGGCTCAAGGTCACTAAGGGACTTTTGTTAAGTTCTTTGAGTAGCTTCATGTCACTCATTGGTTTGCCATGTTAAGTTCCTGTAGCATATAGTTTTCATGCTCCAAAGTGTGCTACCTGATCTGAAATTCCAGGCTTGTGTTAATTTCACTAAGTCTGAAACCTGTTTACCAATTGCACTTTTTCCATGCTTGTTTGAACCTGTTAATGGATGAATTGGCCGTAGCTCAGTGTTCATATTTTGTCAAGCATCATGAATTGGTCCCTGCCATGTATTTTGTTTCCATGTTTGAGTGCTGTAGCATAATTATCTTGTTGCATTTAGATGGCTACTTGCTCTTTATCGCAGACCGATGCCATATTTGTTTTGCTTGCCATTTCCAGACCGTGTCTCCGATTCTGGTGTTCTTTATATCGATTTCAACCGAAATCACCTCACCATTCCAGTGGCACTCTTGGATTTCCAAGTTGAGGCCAGGTTCATTCTTTCCTTGTCAAATCTTGCATATGCATCACATATCGCATCCCGCATAGCATACCATGTTTGCATCATGTTGTTCGAGCATTTGCATGTGGTTGATTGTGTTCCTTTTGCTTGTTTGTCTTGTTCAGGTAGAGCCGGGAGACGAGTTCGCTAACGAGGAGCCCGTTGAGTTTGCTTTCGAGGATCCAGTCAACTCTGACAACTTTGCAGGCAAGATGATCATACCCTCGAAATCACTTCTATCTTTGCTTTGCTAGATGCTCGCTCTTCTGCTATGCCTATGCTACGATGCCTACCACTTGCTTATCATGCCTCCCAAATTGCCATGTCAAACCTCTAACCCACCATGTCCTAGCAAACTGTTGATTGGCTATGTTACCGCTTTGCTCAGCCCCTCTTATAGCGTTGCTAGTTGCAGGTGAAGATTGGAGATTGTTCCTTGTTGGAACATTATTTTCTTGTTGGGATATCATTATATTATCTTGTTATCTTAATGCATCTATATACTTGGTAAAGGGTGGAAGGCTCGGCATCTTGCCTAGTGTTTTGTTCCACTCTTGCCGCCCTAGTTTCCGTCATATCGGTGTTATGTTCCCGGATTTTGCGTTCCTTACGCGGTTGGGTGATAATGGGAACCCCTTGACAGTTCGCCTTGAATAAAACTCTTCCAGCAATGCCCAACCTTGGTTTTACCATTTGCCACCTAGCCTCTTTTTCCCTTGGGTTTCCGGAGCCCAAGGGTCATCTTATTTAAACCCCCCTGGGCCAGTGCTCCTGTAAGTGTTGGTCCGACTGAGCTGCCTGCGAGGCCACCTCGAGGCAACTTGAGGTTTGGTTTTACTCGTAGCTAGTCTCATCCGAGTGTGCCCTGAGAACAAGATATGTGCAGATCCTATCTGGATTTGTCGGCACATTCCCGCAGTGTTGCTAGATTTGTTTTAACTTGTCGAAGTTGTCTTGTAGAACCGGGATACCGAGTCTGATCGGAATGTCTCGGGAGAAGGTATATCCTTCGTTGACCGTGAGAGCTTGTCATGGGCTAAGTTGGGACTCCCCTGCAGGGATTTGAACTTTCGAAAGCCGTGCCCGCGGTTAAGGGCAGATGGGAATTTTTTAATGTCCAGTTGTAGATAACTTGAACCTTAACTTAATTAAAATGAATCAACTGTGTGTGTTACCGTGATGGTCTCTTCTCGGCGGAGTCCGGGAAGTGAACACGGTGTTGGAGTAATGTTTGCCGTAGGTTGTTCTCTAGTTCTTCGTTCGCGCTTTGCCTTCTCTTCTCGCTCTCTTTTGCGAACAGGTTAGCCACCATATATGCTAGTCGCTTGCTGCAGCTCCACATATTACCTTGCCTTACCTATAAGCTTAAATAGTCTTGATCGCGAGGGTGCGAGATTGCTGTGTCCCTGTGGCTCATAGATTACTTCCAAACCAGATGCAGGGCCTGATGACTCCGTTCCAGATGATGCGCTTGAGCTCAAGTGGGAGTTCGACGAAGACTCACGTCGTTACTATGTGTCTTTCCCTGATGATCAGTAGTGATGCCCAGTTGGGGCAATCGGGACCGTGTCGCATGTTGGGTTGATCTTTTATTTTGGTACCATAGTCGGACCATGAGTGATTGGATGATGTAATGCTATTTATGTACTTTGTTTGACGTGGCGAGTGTAAGCCAACTATGTACCTTTCCCTTTATTATCTATATTACATGGGATGTTGTGAAGATTACCTTACTTGCAACATTGCTTTCAATGTGGTTATGCCTCTAAGTCGTGCTTCGACACGTAGGAGATATAGCCGCATCGAGGGCGTTACAAGTTGGTAATCAGAGCCTTCCCCGACCTTAGGAGCCCCCACTACTTGATCGTTATTAGCAGCCGTTGTTGAGTCTAGAAATTTTTTTTGAGTCATTTAGGAATTATATATCGGAGAGTTTAGGAATTATTTTTACTCCCCAGTCCCTTCATCGCTCTGGTAAGGCATCGTGACATAGAGTTTTGACTCTTCTCTTCTCAAATTTCACTAAAAAAATTTAGGATCACGCGGGTATCTTGGAATCGTTCCGATTGATTTGTGACGAGAACATTTTTCTTGGTGCCTCCTGTCATTTAGGGGTTTTGGCAGTGTCCCGGGGAGTTGAGCTCCGAGGTGTTGTCGTCACAATTTTATCATTGCAGTTCTGGATTACCTGAGTTTAGTTCACTGACATCGAAAATCTCTTTTATGCAGTTGTTGGTGAGATAACCTCGACGCCACCCAGTACTGGGGCGGGAGTTCGGGAGTATTGCCATAACTTGTATAACGGATGCTTTTTGAAGGTTAAGGTAGACGATTTCCGAAATTTTTCTCGGTTATGTGTTCAAGGATGGATACAACTGGATGTAGGATTTGCTAGATTTGGGTGAGATATTATGCTTCCCCTGTATCCCCAACACCTGATTTCATAACCGGAAAGGTTCGGGAGTTTCATAGGTGGGAATTCTTGTAGCTCTAGTTCTTCTTCCATGGATATTTGGTTTGAGATTGGGTGATCTTTACCGAGTATTCGTTCTTGTTCCATATCTTGTTGATTTTATTCCTCTACCTAAATTCTAAAGTGGCTTCTCAATTTATGGATATGTGACCATGTCAATTGGAATGCATTCGTTCATTTTGTTCGGATGTGAAGACTATATGTTGCAATTTCAACCCGCTTGATTCAGCTTCAATTTTATCTGACAATGTGCTAATGGATGTCAACCTCTTCAGGATGGCTCCTCCAACGCGCACGACTCCGAATCCTGATCCGCCACCACCACCTCCTCCTCCGGAGGCATGGCAAGCTGTGATGGCCGCAACCAATGCAAACACGCAGTTGATCATGCAAATTCTTCAAGAGCGCAACCAAGCAAACCAAGGCAACCAGGGCAACAATCAAAATCACTTTGCTACACTCAACCAGTTCCTTGCTAACCAGCCAAAGACCTTCAGCAATTGTGTTGAGGCAACTGATGCTGACGATTGGCTTGTGGACTTGTGCAAGCATTTCGAGTGCAGTAACGTCAGGCCTGAGGACTTTGTCAAGTTCGCTTCCTTCCAACTCAGAGACCAAGATGCAGAATGGTTCCAGTAGTACAAGGATTCCAGAGGAGGCTGTGTGATTACCTGGTATGAATTCCGTCAAGACTTCAAAGCTCATCATATTCCTCAGAGCGTGGTTGAAAGCAAGCGTGAGGAATTCCGCAACCTGAAGCAAGGCTCTTTGTCTGTCTATGACTACAACAAGTTGTTTCAGAAGCTCGCTCTCTTTGCTAAGCAGGACGTCCCTAACGAGAAGAGCATGATATACCAGTTCAGGGGTGGTCTCAGAGAAGAAATCTAGCTAGCTCTTGTTCTCTTTGAGCCCTTGAGGTATGATGAGTTCTACAACATGGCGTTGAAGCAAGAGGCTGCTCAACTGAAGTGTGATGCATCCAAGAAGCGAGTCAGAGATGCTACTCCTTCTTCCTCAAACTCAAGTGGCCAAGCAGCAGAAGTATTGGCTTCCTCCTCCTCCATTCCAGCAGTCGTATCAGAAGAGCAAAGGTGGCAGTGGATCTTCCCCCCCCCCCAACCCTGGCTTTCAGAATAAGACTTCGTCTCAAGCTCCAAGATCGAGTGCTCTGTATCACCATCCGCTTTCAGAGGTCACTCGCAACAAGTGCCAACAGAAGGGTCACTATGCCAACAAATGCTTCAATCAGAGGCGTCTCCCTCCTCCTCCTGTGAGATCGGCAAGTACAGTTGTGATCAAGCATAACCCCAAGCACGCCAAGGTCAACATGGTGAATGCAGCTCAGGCAGAGGACTCGTCAGATGTCATCATGGGTAACCTTCCTGTTAACGATGTTCCTGCAAAAGTACTTTTTGACTCTGGTGCATCGCATTCCTTCATGTCATTCCCATTTGAATTGGAGAACAATTTTAGTACTAAGGCATTACCTAGAGCTATGCAAGTCGTCTCTCCGGCTAAGCGTTTGAGTTCTAGTATGATGGTTCTAGATATTTCTATCATGATGGGTGATTTCAAGTTTCTGGCTTCTCCAATGGTCCTTGGTAACTCGGATATTGATCTTATTCTTGGAATGGATTGGCTTTCTAAGCACAAGGCTCAGCTTGATTGTGCAGCCAGGCAGATTCAATTGACTCATTCGTCTGAGGATGTAATTGTCTTTGCTGCTCGGGATAATACCATCCGTCTGTTTTCTCTCAATGAGAAGGGTGAACTGGATGCCATCTCGCAAATTCCAGTCGTTTGCGAATATCAAGACGTCTTTCCAGAAGAGCTTCCAGGAATGCCTCCGCACCGGCCAGTTGAATTCATCATCGATCTTGAGCCTGGAACGGAACCGGTTTGCAAGCGTCCTTACAAGCTCAGACCTGAAGAGTTGAAGGAGCTGAAGAAGCAACTCGATATTCAAGAGCGAATGGGTCTCATCCGACCTAGTTCCTCTCCGTGGGGTTGTGGAGTTCTTTTTGTGAAGAAGAAGGATGGAACGGACCGACTTTGTGTTGACTATCGTCCATTGAACAAGAATACTATCAAGAACAAGTACCCACTTCCCAACATCAACGAGCTGTTCGAACAACTCAAAGGTGCCCAAGTATTCTCCAAGCTTGATCTTTGTATGGGTTATCACCAGATTCGAATCCGTGAGCAAGATATTCCCAAGACGGCTTTCAGAACAAGCTATGGTTCATATGAATACACTGTCATGTCTTTTGGCCTCGTCAACGCTCCTCCGACTTTCTCTCGCATGATGAACTTCATCTTCAACGCCTACACAAATGACTTTGTTTTGGTCTATCTCGATGACATTCTGGTCTTTTCAAAGAACAAGGAAGATCATGCCAAGCACTTGCATTTAGTGCTCGATAAGCTCAGGGAACATTAGTTCTATGCCAAGTTCTCAAAGTGCGAATTTTGGCTTGATGAGGTTCTTTATCTTGGGCATATCATCTCTGCCAAGGGCATTGCGGTGAATCCTGAGAAGGTGTCTGCAATTGTGAATTGGGAACCACCTCAGAACGTGAAGCAACTCTGCAACTTCCTCGGTCTTGCAAGCTACCGTCGAAGGTTCGTTGAGAACTTTTCTAAGATCGCGAAGCCTCTCTCAAACCTTCTCCAGAAGCATGTCAAGTACGTTCGGTCTCCAGAATGTGACATCGCTTTCAACACTTTGAAAGATAAATTTGTCACTGCTCCAGTTCTGACTCCTCCTGATGAATCCAAACCATTCGAGGTCTTCTGCAATGCCTCTCTTCAAGGTCTTGGTGCAGTGTTGATGCAAGAGAAGAAAGTGGTGTCTTATACCTCTCGCCAGTTGAAGCCCAACGAGAAGAACTACCCCACTCATGACCTTGAGTTGGCGGCAGTTGTGCATGCTCTTCTGACTTGGAGACATCTCTTATTGGGAAGAAAAGCGGACATTTTCACTGACTACAAGAGTCTCAAGTACATATTCACTCAGCCTAATCTCAACCTCAGGCAGACTCGTTGGGTCGAAATGATTCAAGAGTATAATCCGAGTATTGAGTATACTCCAGGCAAGGCCAATGTGATTGCTGACGCATTGAGCAGGAAGGCTTACTACAACAGTCTGATTCTCAAGCCTTATCAACCCGAGCTTTGTGAAGCTTTCCGCAAACTCAATCTGCAAGTTGTTCCTCAAGGTTTCCTCGCCAACCTTCAAGTCTCTCCTACTTTGGAAGGGAAGATTCGCGAGGCTCAACTTCTTGATGCTATGGTGAAGAAGGTGAAGATTGGGATTGCCAAGAGTCAACCCAAGTACAAGTGCTACCGCCTTGATGACAAGGATACTCTCTTCTTCGAGGATCGTATTGTTGTGCCCAAAGGTGACGTTCGTAAAGTGATTATGAACGAGGCTCACAATTCACTCCTCTCCATCCACCCTGGGAGTACGAAGATGTATCAGGACCTCAAGCAGGCTTATTGGTGGACTCGAATGAAGCACGAGATTGCTCAATTCATGAATGAGTGTGATGTCTGCAGAAGAGTGACGGCAGAACACCAAAGGCCAGCTGGTCTCCTCCAACCTCTTGCCATTCCAGAATGGAAGTTTGACCACATTGAGATGGACTTCGTGACTGGGTTTCCAAAGTCCAAGCGTGGCAATGATGCTATATTCGTTGTCATCGACAAACTCACTAAAGTGGCCCACTTTCTGCCTATCAAAGAGTCTATCACTGCAGCTCAATTGGCGGAGCTCTATACCTCTCGTATTGTCTCGCTGCACGGTGTTCCACAGGTGATCTCTTCAGACCGTGGCAACATCTTTACCTCCAAGTTTTGGGATTCTTTTCAGAAGGCCATGGGCACCAACATCCGCTTCAGCACAACTTTCCATCCTCAAACTAGCGGTCAAGTCGAGCGTGTTAATCAGAGTCTTGAAGATATGCTCAGGGCTTGTGTGATCTCCTTCGGCATGAAGTGGGAAGATTGTCTTCCATATACTGAATTCTCCTACAACAACAGTTTTCCAGCAAGTTCGGGCAAGGCCCCATTCGAAATTCTGTATGGCAGGAAGTGTCGTACTCCTCTCAACTGGTCTAAAACCGGTGAACGTCAACTTCTGGGAAATGACTTAATCACAGAGGCAGAGGAGATGTGCCAAGTCATTCGAGATAACCTCAAAGCAGCGCAATTACGCCAGAAGAGCTACTATGATAGTAAGCACCGTGATTTGGCTTTCAAGATCGGAGAGCATGTTTACCTCCGCGTCTCTCCAATGAAAAGTACTCGTCGCTTCGGTATCAAAGGGAAGCTTGCCCCTAGATACGTGGGACCTTCCAAGATCGTCAGCAAGAGAGGCGATCTCGCCTGTCAACTCGAGCTTCCTTCAAACTTTGCAAATGTGCACGATGTGTTTCGTGTCTCTCAGCTCCGCAAGTGCTTCAAGACTCCTGACCACACCGTCAACTTCGAAGACATTGATCTCCAAGAAGATCTCTCTTATCATGAGCACCCCGTGGCTATTCTTGAAGAGACTGAACGCAAGACTCACAATAAGTCAATCAAATTCCTCAAAGTTAAGTGGTCACACCATTCCGACCGTGAAGCCACCTGGGAACGCGAGGATCACCTCCGTTCTGAGTACCCGGCGTTCTTCCAGTCCTAGATCTCGGGACGAGATCCTTTCGTAGTGGTGGAGTGTTGTAACACCCCGGATGTAACTTACCTTATTTGTACTCCAACTCTTGCCGTTTCCGGCGTTAAGTTATTTTATTTCCTCGGGTTCGGGATTTTTCTCCGTGTGTTGTTGTCGTTGTCATGCATCTCAGATCATGTCATCATGTGCATTGCATTTGCATACATGTTCGTCTCATGCATCCGAACATTTTCCCCGTTGTCCGTTTTGCATTCCGGCGCTTCTATCTCCTCCGGTGGTCATTTCTACCTTCTTTTCGTGTGTGGGGGTTAAACATTTCCGGATTGGACCGAGACTTGCCAAACGGCCTTGGTTTACTACCGGTAGACCGCCTGTCAAGTTTCATACCATTTGGACTTCGTTTGATGCTCCAACGATTAACCGAGGGACCGAGAAGGCCTCGTGTGTGTTGCATCCCAACACCCTTCCATTTTGGCCCAAAACCCTCTCCATCATCTAGAGCGTTCGATCACGATCGCGTGGCCGAAAACCGCACCTCATTTGGACTCTCCTAGCTCCTCCTATGTCTATATATAGCCCCCTCCGAAATGCACGTCTCCTTCTTGCCACGAAACCCTAGATCCACTCCACATCGCCGCTGCCAGACGAAATTCCGCAGGCTGGACGTGTCCGGTTCCTCCCCGCGCCCCGGCGCGCCTCCACCTCACCGGCCTCGGATCCGGCGAGATCCGGTCGGCCAACTCCTCCGGCGAACTCCGGCCGCCCCCGACAACTCCGGCGCCGACCTCCCCGGCGATCCTCGTCGACCGTGCCGCTACAGTACCCCCCCAGATCCAGATCTGGATCTCGGGATGACTTTCTACCCCCCTAACCCTAATTATTTTGCCATATTCATCATGCTATATCTCCGCATCTGAAGCTCCGTTTTGGGCGTGTAGCATATCAAAATGTTCGCCTCAGAGAGTACATCATTTCATCTCAGTGCATCATTTTCATTTGAGCTCATCTTGATGCCCGAAATGCTGTTGGAAGAGTGCTATTTGAGTTAATTGTCAGATCTACTGCTCCAAATAGCTTTTTGTCATTTTTGCCATGATTATTGTGTGCATGATATGCCCCTGAGCTCTACATGAGTTTTGTTATATGCTTTGCCATCTTTACAGAGGTGCTATCCATGTATTTTTGTGTTGTGTGTGGTTACTAGCACAAGCTTGCAAAGTGATGCATTCGTTAATGCTGATTTCAGGGACTTAGCAATTTCACTAAGTCCTTGACCTGTTTTTATCAATATGCCATATGTTCATGTTGTTTCCTAGTGATCCGTGCCTCTTTTGAGGATGATCAGTAAGGATGATTTGTTAATCTTGTGGTGATATATCCATCCATGCCTTTTTTGCATTTATGAAGCAGCCTAGCTTGAGTCAATCGAGCTCTACTTTTGCTATTTCGTGAATCTGGGCAGATCGTCTACTTAGCGATTTTGCCGAGGATGTTGTTGTTGATCCGTGCATGCTATGTTGTTGTTCTTGCCATGTATAGCTTATATAATATGTATTCTTGATGGGCGTATGCTTAGTTTGTCATGCCTTGCTCTGTAGTGAGTGCATCGAGCTCGTAAACATGCCTACTCGTTAACAGATTTGCATGTTCCAGTTTTTCACAAAGTCTGAGATCTGATTATGTTTTTGCCATGTTCACATGCTTGCGATTATATTTTCTGATCCCTTTTGGCTCAAGGTCACTAAGGGACCTTTGTTAAGTTCTTTGAGTAGCTTCATGTCACTCCTTGCTTTGCCATGTTAAGTTCCTGTAGCATATAGTTTTCATGCTCCAAAGTGTGCTACCTGATCTGAAATTCCAGGCTTGTGTTAATTTCACTAAGTCTGAAACCTGTTTACCAATTGCACTTTTGCCATGCTTGTTTGAACCTGTTAATGGATGAATTGGCCGTAGCTCATTGTTCATCTTTTGTCAAGCATCATGAATGGGTCCCTGCCATGTATTTTGTTGCCATGTTTGAGTGCTGTAGCATAATTATCTTGTTGCATTTAGATGGCTACTTGCTGTTTATCGCAGACCGGTGCCATATTTGTTTTGCTTGCCATTTCCAAACCGTGTCTCCGATTCCGGTGTTCTTTATATCGATTTCAACCAAAATCACCTCACCATTCCAGTGGCACTCTTGGATTTCCAAGTTGAGGCCAGGTTCATTCTTTCCTTGTCAAATCTTGCATATGCATCACATATCGCATGCCGCATAGCATACCATGTTTGCATCATGTTGTTCGAGCATTTGCACGTGGTTGATTGTGTTCCTTTTGCTTGTTTGTCTTGTTTGGGTAGATCCGGGAGACGAGTTCGCTAATGAGGATCCAATTGAGTTTTCTTTTGAGGATCCAGTCAACTCTGACAACTTTGCAGGCAAGATGATCATACCCTCGAAATCACTTCTATCTTTGCTTTGCTAGATGCTCGCTCTTTTGCTATGCCTATGCTATGATGCCTACCACTTGCTTATCATGCCTCCCAAATTGCCATGTCAAACCTCTAACCCACCATATCCTAGCAAACCATTGATTGGCTATGTTACCGCTTTGCTCAGCCCCTCTTATAGCGTTGCTAGTTGCGGGTGAAGATTGGAGATCGTTCCTTGTTGGAACATTATTTTCATGTTGGGATATCATTATATTATCTTGTTATCTTAATGCATCTATATACTTGGTAAAGGGTGGAAGGCACGTCCTCTTTCCTAGTGTTTTGTTCCACTCTTGCCGCCCTAGTTTCCGTCATATCGGTGTTATGTTCTCGGATTTTGCGTTCCTTACACGGTTGGGTGATAATTGGAACCCCTTGACAGTTCGCCTTGGATAAAACTCTTCCAGCAATGCCCAACCTTGGTTTTACCATTTGCCACCTAGCCTCTTTTTCCCTTGGGTTTCCGGAGCCCAAGGGTCATCTTATTTAAACCCCCTTGGGCCAGTGCTCCTCTGAGTGTTGGTCCGACTGAGCTGCCTGCGGGGCCACCTCGGGGCAACTTGAGATTTGGTTTTACTCGTAGCTAGTCTCATCCGAGTGTGCCCTGAGAACAAGATATGTGCAGATCCTATCTGGATTTGTCGGCACATTCCCGCAGTGTTGCTAGATTTGTTTTAACTTGTCGAAGTTGTCTTGTAGAACCGGGATACCGAGTCTGATCGGAATGTCTCGGGAGAAGGTATATCCTTCGTTGACCGTGAGAGCTTGTCATGGGCTAAGTTGGGACTCCCCTGCAGGGATTTGAACTTTCGAAAGTCGTGCCCACGGTTATGGGCAGATGGGAATTTGTTAATGTCTGGTTGTAGATAACTTGAACCTTAACTTAATTAAAATGAATCAACTGTGTGTGTTACCGTGATGGTCTCTTCTTGGCGGAGTCCGGGAAGTGAACACGGTGTTGGAGTAATGTTTGTCGTAGGTTGTTCTCTAGTTCTTCGTTCACGCTTTGCCTTCTCTTCTCGCTCTCTTTTGCGAACAGGTTAGCCACCATATATGCTAGTCGCTTGTTGCAGCTCCACATATTACCTTGCCTTACCTATAAGCTTATATAGTCTTGATCGCGAGGGTGCGAGATTGCTGAGTCCCTGTGGCTCACAGATTACTTCCAAACTAGATGCAGGGCCTAATGACTCCGTTCCAGATGATGCCCTTGAGCTCAAGTGGGATTTCGACGAAGACTCACGCCGTTACTATGTGTCTTTCCCGAATGATCAGTAGCGGTGCCTAGTTGGGGCGATCGGGACCGTGTCGCATGTTGGGTTGATCTTTTATTTTGGTACCGTAGTCGGACCATGAGTGATTGGATGATGTAATGCTATTTATGTACTTTGTTTGACGTGGCGAGTGTAAGCCAACTATGTACCTTTCCCTTTATTATCTATATTACATGGGATGTTGTGAGATTACCTTACTTGCGACATTGCTTTCAATGCGGTTATGCCTGTAAGTCGTGCTTCGACACGTAGGAGATATAGCCGCATCGAGGGCGTTACACTTCAGTCAATCCGCTCTTGGCGTACTAGACCTTCTGGATCACCGCACTCATGATAGTGCGGTGCTCCTCGTCGATGGAAGCGTTGCGAAGCGCTTCCAGCAGATTGTCCGGCGCCTCTGGATGGACAGAGGTCACCGGCACAGGCGTCTTGCCCCTTTTAGAAGGAGGCCGCCTGCCCGAGCCTAGAACCGCTGGAGGTTCCGGCGCGGTGTTCGGGTGAGGGCCGAACTCTGAGCTCTCAGGGGCCCCGTCCCCTCGGCTCCCAGAGTCCGGAAGGTCGCCTTGAGGCGCCTCCGGGACTGTCTCCCCTTGATCCGGTGCCTCTTGAGACAACACGTCGGCATCGTCGGCAGGATGAGGGGAGGTGGCAGTCGGGACTGGATCGCTATCCATGTCCGACAAGCCCAAGGAGCCGTCCGATGATACATCGATACTGGCTCGGGGCGGCCTGCATAATTGTGTTCGGCGTTAGGGAAAGCAGTGCGACAAAGGAATCCTATGGGTTACTCTGGTATCTGAATACTTATGATCTCCCCGGGGGCTTGGCCCTGGGCAACCACTCGTCTTCGCCTTCGTCGGCGGCGGTGGAGCTGTCCGGAAGGAGAGTCCTTCCCTTCTTGGACCCTTCGGCCCCCCCAGTTGGGGCGGCCTTCCTTTTCCTGTCTCCCCCAGTCGGTGGGGGAGCATCTTCTTCTTCTTTCTCGTCTTCGGGGGAAGAGTGCACAGTCATCGGATGGTGAGTCCGACTATGCCTGGCGTCGGGAACTCTTTTGGGTTCCCTTGGCCTTCTTGGTCTTCTCCGGCACCGTATAAGGGGCCGGAGTCAACATCTTCGCCAGAAGAGCGTCTGTGGGGCCTTCGGGCAAAGGAGCCGGACAGTCGATCTGTCCGGCCATCTTCTGCCAGTCCTGTCGAAGGTACGGGAGTTTAGATCCCGCATAGAGTCAATCTATAAAAAAACAAGTATCCTGTGAAAGGTAAAGCAGCTTACCGCACTGGCTTGGCGCTTCGCGCTGAATCCGTGATCCTCAGTAATAGGAGGGGGGGGACCTCGGCCCTCTTGAACACCACCCTCCAGGCATCTTCATGAGTCGTGTCGAAGAGCCTGTTCAGAGTTCGGTGCTGCGCCGGGTCGAACTCCCACAAGTTGAACTCCCGTTGTTGGCACGGGAGGATCCGGCGGATGAGCATAACTTGGACTATGTTGGCAAACTGGAGCTTCTTGTTCACCATGTTTTGAATACATGTTTGGAGTCCGGTCAGCTCTTCCGAACTACCCCAGGAGAGGCCCTTCTCTTTCCAGGAGGTGAGCCGCGTGGGGATGCCAGATCGGAACTCGTGGGCCGCTGCCCATACAGGGTCGCGCGGCTCGGTGATGTAGAACCACCCCGATTGCCACCCCTTTATGGTTTCCACAAAGGAGCCCTCGAGCCATGTTACGTTGGGCATCTTGCCCACCATGGCGCCTCCGCACTCCGCCTGGCGGCCGCCCACCACCTTCGGCTTGACATTGAAGGTCTTCAGCCATAAGCCGAAGTGGGGCTTAATGCGGAGGAAGGCCTCGCACACGACGATAAATGCCGAGATGTTGAGGATGAAGTTCGGGGCCAGATCATGGAAATCCAGGACGTAATAGAACATGAGCCCCCGGACGAATGGATGGAGAGGGAATCCCAGTCCGCGGAGGAAATGGGTGAGGAATACTACCCTCTCGTGGGGCCTGGGGGTGGGGATGAGCTGCCCCTCATCTGGGAGCCGGTGCGCGATGTCGTCGGGCAGGTATCCGGCTCTCCGCAGCTTCTTGATGTCTCCCTCCGTGACGGAGGAGACCATCCACCTACCTCCCGCTCTGGACATGGTTGGAGAAGGTTGAGGTGGAAGTGTGGACTTGGGCGCTAGAGCTCGAGTGTGCGAAAACAGATGAGCAAAGGAGGAAGAAGGCGTGGATAGAAAGGTGACTCCTTATCCATTTATATGGGTGGACGAAGCTAAGCGTCCCCACTTGCCTAGTAAAACTCGCTTATCCCCCAAGCGCCGTAATTGATGGCGCGGTTGGGTTACCCACGCCCGTATTGATGAGAATCCCGTAATAAGGGGACACGATCTCTGCTTTGACAAGACGTGTCGAAAAATTGCCTCGCGTTATGTGCGGGGCTGGTTAAAGGAAACGTTTCAAATAATCACCGGGCCATGAAATAACGTGATGCTGCCAAAACAAGCCAGCAAATTAGATCTGTGAAAATATTATTCTCTCTACGGTGGAATGTGGAACTTATTTTGCAGGGTCGGACACTATCCTCGTATTCAAATTCTTCTGTGATGTATTCAGAGAAAGAACCCGCCTTGCAATGCCTAAGACAATACTGCGCGCCGGACTCATCGTCATTGAAGCCTGGTTCAGGGGCTACTGAGGGAGTCCTGGATTAGGGGGTCTCCGGACAGCCGGACTATATCCTTTGGCTGGACTATTGGACTATGAAGATACAAGATTGAAGACTTCGTCTCGTGTCCGGATGGGACTCTACTTGGCGTGGAAGGAAAGCTAGGCAATACGAATATGGATATCGCCTCCTTTGTAATCGACCTTGTGTAACCCTAACCCTCTCCGGTGTCTATATAAACCGAAGGGTTTTAGTCCGTAGGACAACAATCACAATAGACAATCATACCATATGCTAGCTTCTAGGGTTTAGCCTCTCTGATCTCGTGGTAGATCTACTCCTGTACTACCCATATCATCAATATTAATCAAGCAGGACATAGGGTTTTACCTCCATCAAGAGGGCCCGAACCTGGGTAAAACATCGTGTCCCCTGCCTCCTGTTACCATCCAGCCTAGACGCGCAGTTCGGGACCCCCTACCCGAGATCCGCCGGTTTTGACACCGACACTAAGAATCTGTTGGAATTATGTTAGCAGTTACTGCATTATTTATGAAATCTTGTAGATAGGATGTAAAAAACATTGTTTCCTCGACATTTTTCTTGAGGAAAGGTTGTGTGTGATACAACCAGAAGGTTTTTGTCAATCCTGAAAGATGCTGACAAGTATGCAAAGCTCCAGCAATCCTTCTAAGGACTGGAGTAAGCATCTCGGAGTTGGAATGTACGCTTTGATGAGATGATCAAAGATTTTGGGTTTATACAAAGTTTATGAGAAACTTGTATTTCCAAAGAAGTGAGTGGGAGCACTATAGAATTTTTGATGAGTATATGTTGTTAACATATTGTTGATCAGAAATGATGTGGAATTTCTAGAAAGCATGCAGGGTTATTTGAAAAGTGTTTTTAAATGGAAAATCTGGATTAAGATACTTGAACATTGAGCATCAAGATCTATAAGGATAGATAAAAAACGCTTAATAGTACTTTCGAATGAATTCATACCGTGACAAGATTTTGAAGGAGTTCAAAATAGATCAGCAAAGGAGTTCTTAGCTGTGTTACAAGGTGTGAATATTGAGTAAGACTCAAGACCTGACCATGGCAGAAGAGAGAGAAAGGACGAAAGTCGTCCCCTATGCTTTAGACGTAGGCTCTACAGTATGCTATGCTGTGTACCGCACCTGAAGTGTTCCTTGCCATGAGTCAGTCAAGGGTACAAGTGTGATCTAGGAATGGATCATAGGACAACGGTCAAGGTTGTCCTTAGTAACTAGTGGACTAAGGAATTTTCTCGATTATGGAGGTGGTAAAAGAGTTCATCGTAAAGGGTTACGTCGATGCAAACTTTGACACTAATCCGGATGACTCTGAGTAGTAAACCGGATTTGTATAGTAGAACAGTTATTTGGAATAGCTCCAAGTAGCGCGTGGTAGCTGCATCTACAAGATGACATAGAGATTTGTAAAGCACACATGGATCTGAAAGGTTCAGACTCATTGACTAATAAACCTCTCTCACAAGCAAGATATGAACAAGCCCCATGGGTGTTGGATTCATTGCAATCACATAGTGATGTGAACTAGATTATTGACTCTATTGCAAGTGGGAGACTGTTGGAAATATGCCCTAGAGGCAATAATAAATTAGTTATTATTATATTTCCTTGTTCATGATAATCGTTTATTATCCATGCTAGAATTGTATTGATAGGAAACTCAGATACATGTGTGGATACATAGACAACACCATGTCCCTAGTAAGCCTCTAGTTGACTAGCTCATTGATCAATAGATGGTTACGGTTTCCTGACCATGGACATTGGGTGTCGTTGATGACGGGATCACATCATTAGGAGAATGATGTGATGGACAAGACCCAATCCTAAGCCTAGCACAATATCGTGTAGTTCGTATGCTAAAGCTTTTCTAATGTCAAGTATCATTTCCTTAGACCATGAGATTGTGCAACTCCCGGATACCATAGCAATGCTTTGGGTGTACCAAACGTCACAACGTAACTGGGTGGCTATAAAGGTGCACTGCGGGTATCTCCGAAAGTGTCTGTTGGGCTGGCACGAATCGAGATTGGGATTTGTCACTCCGTGTAACGGAGAGGTATCTCTGGGCCCACTCTGTAGGGCATCATCATAATGTGCACAATGTGACCAAGGAGTTGATCACGGGATGATGTGTTACGAAACGAGTAAAGAGACTTGCCGGTAACGAGATTGAACGAGGTATCGGGATACCGACGATCGAATCTCGGGCAAGTATCATACCGATAGACAAACAGAATTGTATACAGGATTGATTGATTCCTTGACATCGTGGTTCACTCGATGAGATCATCGTGGAGAATATGGGAACCAACATGGGTATCCAGATCCCTCTGTTGGTTATTGACCGAAGAGTTGTCTCGGCCATGTCTGCATGACTCCCGAGCCCGTAGGGTCTACACACTTAAGGTTCGATGACGCTGGGGTTATAGGGAAAGTATCTACGCGGTTAACGAATGTTGTTCGGAGTCCCAAATGAGATCACGGACATCACGAGGAGTTCCGGAATGGTCCGGAGGTAAAGATTTATATATGGAAAAGCCCGGTTTTGTCACTGGAAAAGTTTCGGGTGCTATCGGTAACGTACCGGGACCACTGGGAGGGTCCCGGGGGTCCACCAGGTGGGGCCACCAGCCCCAGAAGGCTGCGTGGGCCAAGTGTGGGAGGGGACCAGCCCCAGGTGGGCAGGTGCGCCCCCCACCTAGGCCCAAGGCGCGTGGAGAGTGGGAAGGGGGCAAACCCTAGGTCCAGATGGGCCTTAAGGCCCACCCTAGGGCGCCCCCTCTCTTCCCCCCTTGGCCGCACCCTAGATGTGTTTTGGGGGCTGCCGCCACCCCTAGGGATGGAACCCTAGATGGGGGCGCAGCCCTTCCCCTCCGCCTATATATACTTGAGGTATTGGGGGCTGCCCAACACATGATTTGATCTTCCTCTTGGCGCAGCCCTACCTCTCTCCCTCCTCGTCTCTCGTAGTGCTTGGCGAAGCCCTGCTGGAGTTCCGCGCTCCTCCACCACCACCACGCCGCCGTGCTGCTGCTGGACGGAGTCTTCCCAACCTCTCCCTCTCTCCTTGCTGGATCAAGGCATGGGATACATCACCGGGCTGTACGTGTGTTGAATGCGAAGGCGCCGTTGTTCGGCGCTTAGATCGGAATCGACCGCGATCTGAATCGCTGCGTGTACAACACCATCAACACCGTTCTCTTGAACGCTTCCGCTTAGAGATCTACAAGGGTATGTAGATGCACTCTCTTCTCTCTCGTTGCTAGATTACTCCATAGATTGATCTTGGTGATGCGTAGAAAATTTTAAATTTCTGCTATGATCCCCAACAATTATTCATGCTAGAATTGTATTAACCGGATACTTAGTTCATGTGTGAATACATAGACAAACAGAGTATCCCTAGTATGCCTCTACTTGACTAGCTCATTAATTAAACATGGTTAAGTTTCCTAACCATAGACATGTGTTGTCATTTGATGAACGGGATCATATCATTAGAGAATGATGTGATGGACAGGACCCATCCGTTAGGTTAGCATAATGATTGTTTAGTTTTTTTCTGCTATTGCTTTCTTCATGACTTATACATGTTCCTCAGACTATGAGTTTATGCAACTCTCGAATACCGGAGGAACACCTTGTGTGCTATCAAACGGCACAACGTAACTGGGTGATTATAAAGATGTTGTACAAGTGTCTCCGTTGGTGTTTGTTGAGTTGGCATAGATCGAGATTAGGATTTGTCACTCCGTGTATCAGAGATGTATCTCTGGGCCCTCTCGGTAATGCACATCACTATGAGCCTTGCAAGCAATGTGACTAATGATTTATTCATGGGCTGATGCATTACAGAACGAGTAAAGAGACTTGCCGGTGACGAGATTGAACTAGGTATGATGATACCGACCATCGAATCTCGGGCAAGTAACATACCGATGACAAAGGGAATAACATATGTTGTTATGCGGTTTGACTGATAAAGATCTTCGGAGAATATGTAGGAGCCAATATGAGCACCCAGGTTCCACTATTGGTTATTGACCGGAGATATGTCTCGGTCATTGATATGTCTCCAACATATCTATAATTTTTTTGTTCCATGCTATTATATTATCTGTTTTGGATGTTTAATGGGCTTTAATAGCACTTTTATATTATTTTTGGGACTAAGCTATTAATCGGAGGCCCAGTGCCAGTTGATTTTTTTGCCTATTTCAGTGTTTAGCAAAAAAGGAATATCAAACGGAATGAAACCTTCACGAGGATCTTTTTTGGAACAAACGCAATACAGGAGACTTGGAGTGGAGGTCAGGGAAGCAACGAGGCGGCCACGAGGTAGGGCGGCGCGCCCAGGGGGCCAAGCGCGCCCCCACCCTCGTGGGACCCTCGTAGCTCCACCGACCTACTTCCTTCGCCTATATATACTCTTATACCTTGAAAACATCCAGGGGAGCCACAAAACCACTTTTCCACCGCCGCAACCTTTTGTACCCGTGAGATCCCATCTGGGGACCTTTTTCGGCGATCTATCGGAGGGGGATTCGATCACCGAGGGCTTCTACATAAACACCATAGCCTCTCCGATGATGTGTGAGTAGTTTACCACAGACCTTCGTGTCCATAGTTATTAGTTAGATGGCTTCTTCTCTGTCTTTGGATGTCAATACAAAGTTATCCTTGATGTTCTTGGAGATCTATTCGATGTAATTCTTTTTGCGGTGTGTTTGCCGAGATCCGATGGATTGTGGGTTTATGATTAAGATTATATATGAACAATATTTGATTCTTCTCTGAATTATTATATGCATGATTTGATATCTTTGCAAGTCTCTTTGAATTATCAGTTTGGTTTGGCCTACTAGATTGATCTTTCTTGCAATGGGAGAAGTGCTTAGCTTTAGGTTCAATCTTGCGGTGTCCTTTCCCAGTGACAATAGGGGCAACAAGGCACATATTGTATTATTGCCATCTAGGATAAAAGGATGGGGTTTATATCATATTGCTTGAGTTTATCCCTCTACATCATGTAATCTTGCCTAATGCGTTACTCTGTTCTTATGAACTTAATACTCTAGATGCATGTCGGATAGTGTTGGGTTTGGGGTTCCGGCAGACCCTTGAGGTTCGAACACTGGGGTGCGCGCAGAGATCTCTCCCCTATCGATCTACGTCTGATCCTCTCGTGCGAACTAAGATGAAAATGATGAACAACACAAGAGACACGAGGTTTATACTGGTTCGGGCCAGCGTTGTGGTGTAAAACCCTACTCTAGTGTGTGGTGTGGTGGATTGCCTCTGGGCTGATGATGGACAGTACAAGGGAAGAACGGCCTCGCGAGAGGTGTTCTTGAGTTGGTGCGATGAACTGCTACGGTGATTTCATCGCCTCTCTCTCTGCTAGGGTTCTACTAGATCTCTCAATGTTCTTGGGGTGTCTAGATCTCTAGATGTCTCGATGTCTAGATGATGTCTACTCTGTGGTGGCTAGCTCTATTTATAGAGGCCCTGGGCCTCTCCCCAAATAATGAGCGGGAAGGGCGCCAACAATTGGCCATTTCGAAGCGGAACATCTAGTACAAGTTATCCCGACCAAAGGTGGTCTTCGGCTGCCAAAAGCACTGGCGATGACGCCGTATTGGACTCCATGGTGACCTTCGTCCTGCCGTCCAGCTGGTCTTGGTCTCGTTGCACCGGAATGGTAACCTTTGCCTGATGCCTTGGCCTGTGCTTGCCCCCTTTGCACCAAAGGGGAAACAAGGACACTACGCTGGCCGGCGCCCGCCTGGCGCCTGCCTGGTCTCGATCGTCATGGCTTGCGTCACGGGTTCCTCGCGAGGTACCCCTGCCTTGATCTCTCCGCCTCCTCGCGAGCTTGCCTGATGAGGCTGCCTCTGAGGAAGCTTCCTGTCGTCCGCCTTGCGAGGCTTGGCCCCTCGCGAGGGTCTTTGAGCTTGAGCTGATGAAGATGGGCCACGTTGGGCCCCCGCTTGAGCCACGCCGCAGGCCGCAGGCAGGAAAGTCTGGGGACCCCCGTTCCCAGAACGCCGACAGTAGCCCCCGGGCCCAAGGCGTGTGCGGGCTTGGCTTAGCAGAGAAGCGAAGGGGCAAGCGCGAAGCACCGCGGGCCCTAACAGCCTGCAGCCTTGGGCGCCGCATGGCGGTTGATTGGGTGTGGGCGTGGGCATCTGCACTTCCCACGACGCCACGACAACTACACGACTGACAAAAAAAGGGGGGCCTTGGCCAGGCTTACTTGCCCCGCTCTCATCCGTCTTTCCCTAGATCCCCGTTCTCGTTCTCCTTCCTCTTGATCCTGAAATCCTCCAGATCCGTCTCAATCCTTCGCATCTGGCACGCCATGGCGCCTCGCAAGTCGCCAGCTGATGCTTGGTACTCGCCGGCCTTGGATTCCCCGAATTTGTCGGAGAAGAACCTCGCCCTCGCGTGCCTGATGACGATGGCGCAGGGCAGCGAGGGAGCGACTGTGCTCAAGGTTGGCTCCGATCAGCCTGAGGGCAAGGGGAGCACCTTCTACCCGTTCTTCGTGAGCGCCATTGTTGCTGGCCTGGTGCCTCCTTTCTCTGAGTTCTTCCATGTCGTTCTCCGCCAATACAACCTGCAGGCTCTGCATCTCCACCCCAACTCTGTCCTGCTCCTGGCGATCTTCGCCTACTATTGCGAGGCTCATGTTGGTGTGAAGCCCTCGATGGCCTTGCTACGCCACTTTTTCTCCCTCCGGGTTTCTGGTGCTCAGGTCTCTGCATGGGCGAGCTTCATTGCCTATTCCAGCTCCAACGCCACCTCGAAGCCTGGGAAGAGGATTGAAGGCTACCGGAGCAAGTGGGTCATGATGGATGTTGGGCGCCTCCACCCTCGTCTGGTATTGCCCACGGGGCAACCTAAGTCTGTTGACGCATGGTCCCGCACGGAGCTCGTCAACCCTCGCGCGAAGGTGGTGTTGAGGAGGATGAACGCGGACCTGAGACCAAGCAACACGTAGGCGGCGAAGCTGACCGGGGCCACGCTCCTGAGGAAGTTCTTGGAGCACCGGGTGGCTCTGCTCCAGGAGCACCCGCTCCCACTGTGGGGGCTTGGGGGAGCAGATGCCACCCTGCGCCTGAGCTCCGAGGCCCTGACCGACGAGGATCTGGCTGCGGCCCTCCATTCCTTGGTTGGGGGAGACATGGTGAGCCCGGTGGGCGCCCCCGTCCCCTTGTTCCTTCGTGACGACTGGGAGCTGGTGGTGAACGCCATGCCCACCTTCAGCGGTGAGGGGCTGGTGCCCGCGGAAGCTCCGGAAGATCTAGCGGTCTTGGCGACGGTGAACTTGTCCTCCGGCAGCTCCAGCGGGGAAGAGGAGGAAGAAGAGGCGGAGGAGGAAGTGTTCGACCCGGAGGAGACTGGCGAGGATTGGGGGGAGTCCTTCCCTCGGCGCAGGTCCCAGGCCCTCCGCTCCATGCCGGACGACGACGAGGCCGACGCCAGGCGAGGGAAGGAGGGTTCTTCCTCGGCCACGAGGAAGGGCATGTCGAGCCTGGTTCTCCCAGGGTCTGCTCTGGTCCCTGGGGGGTCCAAGGCCAGCTCCGTCTCTCCTGACGCGCCTTCTACTTCCGGGCCCTCCAAGGCCGACCCTCACTGCAGGCTCTCGGGCTTCAAGTATGGCCGGAAGTTGCTTGATTCCACAGACGACGTCCAGTAAGTGCTCGATTCGTGCTCTGCTTGGTTCCTGCCACTGAGGCTTGACATTTGCGCTCTTTTACCAGGCCGGCACCTGCGGCTAAGAGGTTGAAGGAGGCTTCTGCGGACCTGCTTGGGGCGAATCCGTCTTCCGGGGAGACGCCTTCGGCTGTTGGGGGAGAGGACGGCGAGGCCCACGCCTCTCCGACCCAACCGCCCTCGCGAGGCCAACTGGGGCACCCCGGCGAGGAGTCAGCCCCCGTGGCCCCGCTGGACCTGGAGTCGACTGTGCCCGATGCTGCGGCCGTGGCGGCCAAGGCTCAGGGGGTACCTTCCTGCCAAGCCATGGCCACGCTGCCATCTTCTCCGCCTGCTCCACATGTTCTCGTCTCTTCTGCTCCCTCCGCCGCTGTCCTGGACTAGGTTGCCAGCGAGCTGAGCCAGCTGCGGGAGGATCTCCTGAGCGCGGACCCTCGTCTGGTGGCCGGGCGCTTGGAGTTGGCCTCTGGCTGGGCCCGTTCTGCTGCCTCCGTCCGAGCGGTGTTGAGCCAGGCCATGTCGTCCTCCGACGAGGAGAGGCGAGCCGCCAACCAAGCCAAGGCCGCTCGCGATGCTGCCCTAGGCGACGTCGCAAATGCCCAAGGCCACTGCAAGACGCTTGAGGCCGAGCTGCAGGGCCTGCGCGACGAGCTTGCCAAGGAGGTGCGCAGCCGCCGGGAGAAGGAGAAGGAGATGAAGGCTAGGGAGGCCGCCGCCAAGGACCGGAACGCCAAGCTTGATGTCCGCCACAGCCGACTGGAGACGTTGGAGCGGTCGCTGGAGGAGGAGAGGACCGAGCTGGACGCCAAGGCAAAGGTCCTGACGGAGGATCGGGCGGCCTTCGCAGAGCTGGAGAAGAAGGCTCGAGGCATACTGAGGATGCTGTATGAGAGCGGCCTGGAGGAGCCGTTGGCTGGTGCGGAGGACGGCCTCGCCAAGATGCTCCCCTTCCTGGTTGATGCGCTTGAGGACGTCGCAGACGGCCTTGGCCCCACGGTCGAGGCCGAGGCGCGTGCCCTGTCTTCTGCGGCACTGACGCGTGTCCTCAGCCATGTCTACCTGCGCGACCCCAACGCCGACTTCGACAGCCTGCTGGAGCCCGTGAGCGGCGACCGTGCCGATGCCACTGCTGAGGCCGTGAGGGGCCGAGCCGAGGTTTTGCTGGGGAAGTTCCGCGCCCCCAGCGTCCTGCCCGGGCGCGGTGCCGGCGGCCTTGCGACCTCGGGAGGCGGAGCCGTCCAGCGTGACTCCACCACCGGTGACGGCGCTACTGGGGACTGATTCCTTCGCGACTTCCATCTTGTTTTATTCCTGCACATGCACCATGCCTCACGGGGGCGTTAAAACTTGTGTTTGGCGTTGTGGAACAATCTTATGGCTTGTAATATTTGCTAGGAATTTCCCGGAATTTGCATTTTCCTCTCCTACTTGTTTACGCTCTACGTCGGCAGGGCCCGACCCCGCGCGTACCTCACCCAGCGTTAACCCCGACCGGAAACCAAGGACGGGGCTAAGGAGTGAGGGGCTACGTGGAAAGTTAGGCTCCTGAGTCGCGATGCTCAGGAGTCCCCCTTGACGCGCGAGCAACAAGTAGGGAAGGGGGAGCGAGGAGTGGATTGATCGTTCTACGTCGGCAGGGCCCGGCCCCGCGCGTACCTCACCCAGTGTTAGCCCCGACCGGAAACCAAGGATGGGACTAAGGAGTGAGGGGCTACGTGGAAAGTTAGGCTCCTGAGTCGTGATACTCAGGAGTCCCCCTAGACGCTCAAACGGGTTTCGTAACTTGGCTCCGCTTGGGGAGTGGCGCGCGACAACCAGGTCCAAGGGACCTGGCTGGGTGGCGTGTGCTCGGGCGAGGCCCAGGCATAGCCCCCGTGTTCAGCCCCCTCGCGCGGCACTCCTGAGGGGAGGCGTTGCGATGGTGCCGAACACTGAGCTCTGGGCTCCCTGAGGTTGGTACGGCCATGGGCCGCCCTCAGTTGTTTATCACCAGCGCGGAGCATAGCGCTTTCGTATGTGTACGGGCATAGCCGCTCCTCGACAGTGCCGTCAGCCAGCACGGAGCATGGTGCTTCCACTGGTGCCTCCCTGACACGTGGCCGGCACGGTAGGGCTAGGAGAGGTGTATCTGGGCACCCGTGAGCTAGCGCGGGACTCACGAGGCCCTACCTCGAGGCGGGTTGCGCCTGGCTCTGGGCCTTTATCAATTGGTGTGTTCCTGCAGGGTTGTTAGAATGCAAATGCTCTACGTCCTCAGGTCCCGGCCCCCGAGCGAGCTCAGCCGCCGCTGGTATGACAGGTCGCGATGCCGTGGGTCAAGGCCAGGGGTGAGGGCTGGAGAGCCAGTAAGAGCCCATGAGTCGCGATGCTCAGGCGCCCCCCTTTCAGCTGGTGTTGTTGAAGATGAAGTGATGCTGAGGAAGTGAGCGATGCGCGGTGAAGATGTCGGCCCTCATGAGCCTCCAGGCCCAGGGGCCTCGGGAGGCTCTGGTGGCACGTGCAGGTCTTCGTGGACCATCGCCACCTCTGCCAGGACCGCACGACGCCTAACCTCCTGAGCCTCCAGAATGCTCCTCAACAGGCGCTGATGTGCGGCGACCATGCTCGGCAGGCCGAAGGGCATGTGAACGTAGCTGTGGGGTGGTCCCACGTAGCCCCCTATGACCGAAGGCCATAGACGCTCCTGGGACACAGCTCAGTTGAGCCCTGGTACGTCGACGCAGACGCGCAGTCCTCCATCCTCGCCTGGATGTGGGGCCATGGCAGGCAAGCGGCGGCTGCCGCACATGACTCTGGACTCTTGTAGCTCTTGGTTGTTCCTTGCGATGAACTCCTAAGGGTTTTGTCTCCTTTGACTTGTACCTTTCTGAGGGAAGCGTGCCTGGAAGCACCCCTCCAAGTGGTGCCCGAGCGCCTCCCCCGCGACATTGGCAAGGTCGGTGGCTCTCCAAGAGAGAGCCCCCGAGCCCTGCCTGAGGAGGGCACCGGGCGCGCCTTCCTATGCACGAGAGGGCGGCGCTCCCTGATCGGGCGCGAATTCTTAAGCAATACCTCCGGAGGTGCGTGCTTCCTTGTGGCTCTGGCCAGGTGAGGTCTTCTTCTTCTTGAGGGTCACCTCGGGAGGCCTCCCGCTCCTGCAATCTGGGTCTTCGATTGCTGCGGCTTGGAACGCACGCTCGAGCAAGCACACTGCGTCCCTTTCTTCACAGGGTACGGTGATGACTCCACTACTTCCTGGCATCTTGAGGACATTGTAACCATGGTGAGTCACTGCCATAAACTTGGCTAGGGCTGGGTACCCGAGGATGGCGTTGTACGGCAGATGGATGTGAGCGACATCGAAGTCGATGAGCTCGGTGTGGTAGTTGTTGCGTTGCCCAAAGGTGAACGGAAGGTGAAGCTACCCAATTGGAACAGTGGAACCATCGGTGACTCCTGAGAAAGGCTTGGTCGGCTGAAGCTGGTCGTATGGCACTTGGAGATTGTCGAACGTCTCGACGGACAGGACGTTGAGTCCTGCTCCACCATCGATGAGGGTCCTGGTGACATGCACGTTGTTGATGACTGGGGAGCAAAGCATCGGGAGGACTCCGGCCGTTGCCGCACACTTGAGCTGGTCTACGGAACTGAATGTGATCGTGCACGAAGACCACCTGAGAGGGCGCGTGGCCTCAAGCTTGGGAAGGATTGCATTCACCTCGCGAGCAAACTCCTTGAAGATGCGATGTGAGGCTGGGGCCTGGGCGCCGCCCAGGATGCAAGCAATTGCACGCGGCTCTTGGAAGCCCCCAGCCCCATCGTCTTGGGTGTTGGTCTTCGTTCCTCCTCGGTGGAGGCGGCAGAGGAGGGAGGCCTGCGTTGCCGCGGGGACGGTCCTCATGAGGCTGGTCCCTCCAGCCTCCCTCGCGAGGCTGGTCCTGCCAGTGGTCCTCGCGAGGGCGGTCACGCCATCCCTGGCGAAGGCCACGGTCTTCCCATCATCCACCGCCTCTTCCTCCTCCTCAGCCATAGCCCCTGTTGTTGCGCTCTGTGCGTCGGCCGATTCGCCCATCTCGCACAGCTCTGGGCTCTTGACATTCATTGGTGTTGTGGGTGTGGAGGTCGTGGTACACACAGTACCGTCCGCCCTTAGATGACTCAGGCTGATCCCTGCCTTGCTTGGTGTCCGGTTCCGCTGCTAGCACGGCAGCCCCCTTGCGCTTCACGTCCTTGGCCTTGAGCTTCTTTTCTTCTGGGTCGGCTGCCGAGAGCTCGAGAAGGGATAGACGCCCTTCCTGAGCCCTGGCGCACTTGGTCGCCAAGTTGAACAGCTCCAGGGATGTGCACAGTTCTTCATGGATTGCTAGCTCTTCCTTCATCTTTACGTCGCTCACGCCATCGGAGAAGGCTGAGATGATGGCTTCTTCAGTCACCTTGGGGATCTTGAGGCGAGCGTAGTTGAAGCGCTAGATGTACTGCTGCAAGATTTCTCCTGGCTGTTGCTTGATGCGGCGCAGGTCGCTCATGGCCGGGGGCCGGTCGTGAGTGCCCTGGAAGTTGGCGATGAAGTGGGTGCGCATCTCACTCCAGGAGGAGATCGTGCCGGGCGCCAGGTTCAGGAGCCAGGTGCGGGCGCCCTCCTTGAGCGCCATGGGAACCAATTCGCCATGACCTTCTCGTCTCCGTTGGCGGCTACGATGCCCAGCTCGTAGAGCTGTAGGAACTCTGCAGGGTCCGCCGTGCCATCGTAGCGGGAAGGGATGTCAGACTTGAACTTGCATGGCCATGTGACGCCGCGCAGCTCGGGGGTGAAGGCGAGGCAGCCCGCCGTGACCACCGGCACCCCTTGCTGTTGCTGGACTCATTCTTGCGGGTAACCATGCGCCGCCACTGGGAGCAGCGCGGGGTTTTGTCATGGAGGCGCTGGGGTGCGATCTTGGCGTGCCGGTGCTGGGAGTGTGCGAGCACCTTCCCGGGGACGTGGGATCTCCTGGCAGCTCCTTTCTTGCTGCGCTGGCACCGGACGTGGAGGGTCTCGCCCTGGGGCTGCGCACCTTGGAGCCAAGGCACCTTCTTGGGGAGGAGGTGGTAGAGGCGCCTCCTGATCCTCGCCCCCTGCACGGGACGGAGGGCGAGGCAGCGAGAGGGACTGCAAGGGGGAGCCCCCTGCGACACTGACGAGCTCGGTAATGCATGCGAGCCAGTCCTCATAGAGGTCGTCGACGGGGCGATAGTGCAGGAGCTCCCGCGCCAAGAGCAGTGAGGCGTGCACATCCATGGGTGCGCGACGGGCGTGGGACGACGAGCCAGCTGGAGTCAGCGACATGGTGGCGGTGCGGCCATCCCACCGCACCGAGGGGTGCTGGGACGAGGCCTGCTGCTCGTTCCCCGCCGGGCCGGTGGCGGCGGGGGACGGGGAACGACGAGGGGGGCGCCGACGGGCGTCGTCTGGGCGACGCGAGCGGTGTGAGCAGCCCAGCGCTCGGCGTGAGCCCAACGAGCATCAACCATGGACACGACGGAAGATCACACGCGAACGGCGGAAGGAAGATTCTCGCGCACCCCTACCTAGCGCGCCAAATGTCGGGTTTGGGGTTCCGGCAGACCCTTGAGGTTCGAACACTGGGGTGCACGCGGAGATCTCTCCCCTACCGATCTACGTTTGATCCTCTCGTGCGAACTAAGATGAAAATGATGAACAACACAAGAGACACGAGGTTTATACTGGTTCGGGCCACCGTTGTGGTGTAATACCCTACTCCAGTGTGTGGTGTGGTGGATTGCCTCTAGGGCTGATGATGGACAGTACAAGGGAAGAACAGCCTCGCGAGAGGTGTTCTTGAGTTGGTGCGATGAACTGCTAGGGTGAGTTCATCGCCTCTCTCTCTCTCTGCTAGAGTTCTACCAGGTCTCTCAATGTTCTTGGGGTGTCTAGATGTCTCGATGTCTAGATGATGTCTACTCTGTGGCGGCTAGCTCTATTTATAGAGGCCCTGGGCCTCTCCCCAAATAATGAGCAGGAAGGGCGCCAACAATTGGCCATTTCGAAGGGGAACATCTAGTACAAGTTATCCTGACCAAAGGTGGTCTTCGGCTGCCAAAAGCACAGGCGATGACGCCGTCTTGGGCTCCATGGTGACCTCTGTCCTACCGTCCGGCTGGTCTTGGTCTCATTGCACCAGAATGGTAACCTTTGCCTGATGCCTTGGCCTGTGCTTGGCCCCTTTGCACCAAAGGGGAAACAAGGACACCGCACTGGCCGGCGCCTGCCTGGTCTTGATCGTCATGGCTTGCATCACGGGTTCCTCGCGAGGTAACCCCTGCCTTGATCTCTCTGCCTCCTCGCGAGCCTGCCTGATGAGGCTGCCTCTAAGGAAGCTTCCTGTCGTCCGCCCCGCGAGGCTTGGCCCCTCGCGAGGGTCTTTGAGCTTGAGCTGATGAAGATGGGCCGCACTGGGCCCCCGCTGGAGCCACGCCGCAGGCCGCAGGCAGGCAAGTCTGGGGACCCCCATTCCCAGAACGCCGATTGATAGCGGTCGATGTGTGGAGTAATAGTAGTAGATGCAGAATCGTTTTGGTCTACTTGACACGGACGTGAAGCCTATGTTCATGATCATGCCTAGATATCATCATAACTATGCACTTTTCTATCAATTGCTCGACAGTAATTTGTTCACCCACGGTAATATATGCTATCTTGAGAGAAGCCACTAGTGAAACCTATGGCCCCCGGATCTACTTTACATCATATTAGTTTCCCGTCAACTAGCTATTTCTGTCGTCGTTTATTTTCCAATCTATACAACAAAAATACCAAAAATATTTATCTTATTATCCTTATCAGATATCACTTTTGCAAGTGACCGTGAAGGGATTGACAACCCCTTTATCGCATTGGTTGCAACGTTCTTATTTGTTTGTGCAGGTACTAGGCGACTTGCGTGTAGTCTCCTACTGGATTGATACCTTGGTTCTCAAAAACTGAGGGAAATACTTACGCTACTTTGCTGCATCACCCTTTCCTCTTCAAGGGAAAACCAACGCATGCTCAATAGGTAGAAAGAAGGATTTCTGGCGCCGTTGCCGGGGATGTCGTGGTGGGCGCACGGCAGATGCCATGGGATGGCTAAAGAGAGGAGAAGGCTCAAGGGCACTGGTGGGCTCCAGAGGCGAGGTCGGCATGAGCGAGCGTGGGACGCAGGACATACCCAGGTTCGGGGCTCCCCGGAGAGATAACACCCCTAGTCCTACCGAGTGTGGTTTATACGTAACAGTACAGGGTTGATCCTAGAGCTGTATGGAGGAAGAAGGAAGGCTGGCCAAGGCTTAGGCACTTCCCTCTCCTCGGGTGTTGCTAGCTAGGTGTGTGTGTAAGCGGGGGTAGATGATCTTGCTTCCGCCGATGATCGTGTCGATACTACTGCTGCCCGTATGCATGAGAGCTCCTCAGGGGTTTTATAGGTCAACCCCCAAGGGGTACAATGGTAATGTTACATGGTTGTAGGACCGGGTCATCGGCGTCTGGGAACCTGGGGCTGGGACCCGCCTGGTACCAGGCCTCGCCGGGTTCCCCGGGCGCGGGACCCGCCGGGTATGGGGGCACTGTTGGCCGTCTTGTCGATCATCAGGGAGTGGCCGGGTCGAGTCGGCTACAGTGGTGCTCCGTCAGGTCACTGCTTGCTGGCGTCATGTGTGATGACGGGCGCACTGTTGGCACGCCGGCCCTGGTCAGCGGGTAGGTGGGGCACTGTTGCCTTGTCCGGCTGACCAAAAGCATGGGCGGGGCACTATGGCTTTGGTCATCAGTTGGTGGTGACTCGTCCCAGCGTACGGCTGGGATGGGACGGCCGCTGAACCTTGGCCGAGTTGGAGAACATGCCAAGGGGGTGCTGGCTTGTTGGAGAAGTCTTGGTGTGCCGGGCTCGGCTGTCTTGAGCTGGCATGTTGGAGAAGTCTTGGTGATTATGCCGGGTCAAGGGACCCGACCAAGCGCGAGCCGTCTTGAAGGGCGATGCCGGCCACGTTGTTTTTGAAAAGGATCCGGGTTCCGTTGCCTGCACGGAGTTTATCCCCCCGACAGTAGTCCCCGAAGCTGTGAAGGTCCACCGTCTTTGGATGGAAGGGCCTTTGCAATTTTCCCCATTTGAAGGAGGCGAATCTTGAGGACGCCGGGTCCAGCAACACCCACTGTGTGCCGGCCCCTGGAAGCTGGATCGCAGCATCTTGACAGCGGCGCGAAACCGAGGAGTCCACTAAATCTTGGAGGCACTCTTTCGTGCTTCGCACGGGAGCTACGTGGCGTCCAGGAGTCGGAGGGGCCTGACAGGCCACGCTCGCAATAGGACAGGGCGATGCGTAGGGGTCCGTGGCCGTGGGCCCTCGACCCACGCGCGCAGATTTATTGCGGCATCCGCAAGTCGGTTGCCATTCTCGAGGTAGTTATTGCGCGCGTACGTGCGTGGTTATTTCAGGGAAGTGGGAAAGGCGAGCGTAAACGATCCCACTCCCCCACGTTTGAAACCGTGGCTTATAAATTGGGGTGAGGAGGGGGCAGAGGAAACCATTCTCACCCGCGCCTCTGCCTTCGTCTTCCTTCCTCCGCTTCTTGCGAACGCCGCGCACCGCGTCCCCGTTGCTCCGAGCAGAGCCTTGCGGCCATCTTCTTCCTCTTCTCTTACTTCTTCATCGATGGCGCTGTCATCGGGCTCGTGGATGGGCTCGACCGTCACCCTCGATGACATTGCCTACCTCCGCACCACCAGGCGCCTGTTAGGGGAGACGGAGGTAGCCGCGTGCCCTCCGCAGGGCGAGCGGGAGCCGCGATCCGAGGGTACGGAGTGGGTCGTCTTCTTCCCGCACTTCAAGCGTGGGTTTGGGCTTCCTGCGAGCGGCTTCTTCCATGATTTCTTGAAGTTCATCGGGCTCCAGCCTCATCATCTGGGCGCCGGCGTGATCGTGCAGCTGTCAGGCTTCTTTGCCCTCTGCGAGGGGTACCTGGGGGTCGAGCCTTCGATCGACCTCTGCGTGCGCTTATTCTCCCTGAAGCAGCAGGGGGCGAGGGCCGGAGAGATGTCGGAGTGCGGGGCCGCCGTCATCTCCAAGCAGTCGAGCGCTGACTGCCCGAAGATGCCGCTGGAGGATACTGCCAAGAAGTGGCAGAATTCTTTCTTCTACGCCCGCAACCTCGGCGCGGATCGCATCAACTTGCCGCCCTTCGTGAACTCACCGCCGAAGGAGAAGCAAAACTAGGGGTACTACCCCAAGAGCCCATCACAGGAGGTGCTCACCCTGCGAGCAGGTGTCGGTGATGAAGGAGCGGGAGGGGCTCACCGGCACCGGCCTCATCACCGCCTTCATCGTCTGTCGGGTGCTGCCGCTTCAGCAGCGCAGCCGCCTCATCGGTCAGATGACCGGCATTCAGGACCCCAACCGCATGGCGAACACGCAGCTGGGCGCGGACCAGGTTGCGCGCCAGGTCAACGACATCTCCAAGGCCAACCTGCAGGGCGACTGGTAGTTCGGGAAAGCCCCGTAAAGCCATGTGAACCCAGCACCGTCGATGAGTCTTTAGTCTCCATTCTTTGCTGGTGCTTATCTTCTTATCCGCCCCGACGCAACATGATGTCTACTACACAACCTTCTTCTTGTAGACGTTGTTGGGCCTCCAAGTGCAGTGGTTTGTAGGACAGTAGAAAATTTCCCTCAAGTGGATGACCTAAGGTTTATCAATCTGTAGGAGGCGTAGGATGAAGATGGTCTCTCTCAAGCAACCCTGCAACCAAATAACAAAGAGTCTCTTCTGTCCCCAACACACCCAATACAATGGTAAATTGTATAGGTGCACTAGTTCGGCGAAGAGATGGTGATACAAGTGGTATATGGATGGTAGATAAAGGTTTTTGTAATCTGAAAATATAAAAACAGCAAGGTAACTAATGATAAAAGTGAGCACAAACGGTATTGCAATGCGTTGAAACAAGGCCTAGGGTTCATACTTTCACTAATGCAAGTTCCCTCAACAATAATAACATAATTGGATCACATAACTATCCCTCAACATGCAACAAAGAGTCACTCCAAAGTCACTAATAGCTGAGAACAAACGAAGAGATTATGGTAGGGTAAGAAACCACCTCAAAGTTATCCTTTCTGATCGATCTATTCAAGAGTCCGTAGTAAAATAACATGAAGCTATTCTTTCCGTTCAATCTATCATAGAGTTCGTACTAGGATAACACCTTAAGACACAAATCAACCAAAACCCTAATGTCACCTAGATACTCCAATGTCACCTCAAGTATCCGTGGGTATGATTATACTATATGCATCACACAATCTCAGATTCATCTATTCAAACCAACACAAAGTACTTCCAAGAGTGCCCCAAAGATTCTACCGGAGAGTCAAGACGAAAAGGTGTGCCAACCCATATGCATAGGTTCATGGGCGGAACCCGCAAGTTGATCACTAAAACATACATCAAGTGGATCAATAGAATACCCCATTGTCACCACGGGTATCCCACGCAAGACATACATCAAGTGTTCTCAAATCCTTAAAGACTCAATCCAATAAGATAACTTCAAAGGGAAAACTCAATCCATTACAAGGGAGTAGAGGGGGAGAAACATCATTACATCCAACTATAATAGCAAAGCTCGCGATACATCAAGATCGTACCACCTCAAGAACACGAGAGAGAGAGAGAACAAACACATAGCTACTGGTACATACCCTCAGCCCCGAGGGAGAACTACTCCCTCCTCGTCATGGAGAGCGCCGGGATGATGAAGATGGCCACCGGAGAGGGATTGCCCACTCCGGCAGGGTGCCGGAATGGGTCTAGATTGGTTTTCGATGGCTACGGAGGCTTCTGGCGGCGGAACTCCCAATCTATTGTGCTCCCTGATGGTTTCAGGGTATATTGAAATATATAGGAGGAAGAAGTACGTCAGGGGAGCCACGAGGGGCCCACGAGGGTGGAGGGCGCGCCCAAGGGGGGTGGGTGCGCCCCCCTGCCTCATGCCTTCCCCGTTGCTTCCCTTACGTACACCCCAAGTCTTCTGGATTGCTTCCATTCCAAAAATAAGTTCCGTGAAGTTTCAGGTCAATTGGACTCTGTTTGATTTTCCTTTTCTGCGATACTCTCAAACAAGGAAAAAACAAAAACTAGCACTAGGCTCTAGGTTAATAGGTTAGTCCCAAAAATAATATAAAAGTGTATAATAAAGCCCATAAACATCCAAAACAGATAATATGATAGCATGGAACAATAAAAAATTATAGATACGTTGGAGACGTATCACAATGCGGGAAGTGCTTCTGAACGCCATCCGGCATCCTTACGACCGGGCGTGAGCGCATGTGGTGCGTGTTGCCTCGGAGGAGCCCGAGGCCCATGGTGGAGAGGAGGAGGTGGCTGCTGATGCAGGCGCATGGTGCCGATCTGGTGGGTCTTGTGCTTTCTTTTTGAGTCGCCGAGTCGCGGGACGGTCTTGAGGGGCTGACGCGAGCCGTTGATGTAGCGGCGTCGGGCGGAGGAGGTGGCGGCGCGGTCGAAGCCGGGTCGTCACGGGGGACGTCGGCGGCGAGGCGGCCGCATGGGAAGGACAGCATGCAGCATCGCGCCGCGAGCCCCGGTCGCAAAGCGCGTGGCGGACCCGGCCGGGGTGGCGAAACCGCCCGCCAAGAGGAGGCGCGCTGATAATCCACAAGTATAGGGGATCACAACAGTTTTCAAGGGTAGAGTATTCAATCCAAATTTATTGATTCGACACACGGGGTGCCAAAGAATATTCTCAAGTATTAGCAGCTGAGTTGTCAATTCAACCACACCTGGAAACTTAATATTTGCAGCAAGGTATTTAGTAGCAAAGTAATATGATAGTAGTGGTAATGGTAGCAAAAGTAATATTTTTGGTTTTATAGTGATTGTAACAGTAGCAACGAAAAAGTAAATAAGCGAAGAACAATATATGAAAAGCTCGTAGGCAATGGATCAATGATGGAGAATTATGTCGGATGCCATCGATCATGCAAAAGTTATAACATAGGGTGACACAGAACTAGCTCCAGTTTATCAATGTAATGTAGGCATGTATTCCGAATATAGTCATACGTGCTTATCGAAAAGAACTTGCATGACATCTTTTGTCCTACCCTCCCGTGGCAGCGGGGTCCTATTGGAAACTAAGGGATATTAAGGCCTCCTTTTAGTATTAACACTTAGTGAATACATGAACTCCTCAAACTACGGTCATCACCGGTAATGGTCCCGATTATTGTCACTTTGGGGTTAACGGATCATAACACATAATAGGTGACTATAGACTTGCAAGATAGGATCAAGAACTCACATATATTCATGAAAACATAATAGGTTCAGATCTGAAATCATGGCACTCGGGCCCTAGTGACAAGCATTAAGCATAGCAAAGTCATAGCAACATCAATCTCAGAACATAGTGGATACTAGGGATCAAACCCTAACAAAACTAACTCGACTACATGATAAATCTCATCCAACCCATCACCGTCCAGCAAGCCTACGATGGAATTACTCACGCATGGCGGTGAGCATCATGAAATTGGTGATGGAGGAAGGTTGATGATGACGATGGCGACGGATTCCCCTCTCCGGAGCCCCGAACGGACTCCAGATCAGCCCTCCCGAGAGAGTTTAGGGCTTGGCGGCGGCTCCGTATTGTAAAACATGATGAATCCTTCTCTCTGATTTTTCTCCCCGAAAGTGAATATATGGAGTTGGAGTTGAGGTCGGTGGAGCATCAGGGGGCCCACGAGGCAGGGGGCGCGCCCAGCGGGTAGGCGCGCCCCCACCCTCGTGGATGGGGTGTGGGTCCCCTGACGTGGATTCTTCTTCCAGTATTTTTTATATATTCCAAAAATAATCTCCATTGATTTTCAGGTCATTCCAAGAACTTTATATCTGCACAAAAATAACACCATGGCAATTCTGTTGAAAACAGCGTCAGTCCGGGTTAGTTCCATTCAAACATGCAAGTTAGAGTCCAAAACAAGGGCAAAAGTGTTTGGAAAAGAAGATACGACGGAGACGTATCAACTCCCCCAAGCTTAAACCTTTGCTTGTCCTCAAGCCATTCAGTTGATAAACTGAAAGTGATAAAGAAAAACTTTTACAAACTCTCTTTGCTCTTGCTGTTGCAAATATGTAAAGCTAGCATTCAAGTTTTCAGCAAAGATTATGAACTAACCGTATTCACAATAACACTTAGGTCTCATGTTTACTCATATCAATGGCATAATCAACTAGAGAGCAATAATAATAAATCTCGTATGACAACACTTTCTCAAAACAATCATAATATGATATAACAAGATGGTATTTCGCTAGCCCTTTCAAAGACCACAAAACATAAATGCAGAGCACCTTTAAAGATCAAGGACTGACTAGCCATTGTAATTCATGGTAAAAGAGATCCAATCAAGTCATACTCAATGTAAACTAACAGTAATGGATGCAAATGACAGCGGTGCTCTCCAACTGGTGCTTTCTAATAAGAGGATGACGACTCAACATAAAAGTAAATGGATAGGCCCTTCGCAGAGGGAAGCAGGGATTTGGAGAGGTGCGAGAGCTCGGTTTTGAAATAGAGATGAATAATATTTTGAGCGATATACTTCCATTGTCAACATAACAATCGAGAGATCTTGATATCTTCCATGCTACACACATTATAGGCGGTTCCCAAGCAGCATGGTAAAGTTTATACTCCCCCACCACCAACAAGCATCAATCCATGGCTTGCCCGAAACAATGGGTGCCTCCAACTAACAACAATCCTGGGGGAGTTTTGTTTGCAATTATTTTGATTTGATTTGAGCATGGGACTGGGCGTCCCGGTGACCAGCCATTTTCTCGTGAGTGAGGAGCGGAGTCCACTCCTCTTGAGAATAACCCGCCTAGCATGGAAGATACGGAAAGCCCTAGTTGATACATGAGCTATTCGAGCAAACAAAATAGAATGTTTATTTAAAGGTTTAGAGTTTGGCACATACAAATTTACTTCGAACGACAGGTAGATACCGTATATAGGAAGGTATGGTGGACTCATATGGAATAACTTTGGGGTTTATGGAATTGGATGCACAAGCAGTATTCCCACTTAGTACAAGTGAAGGCTAGAAAGAGACTGGGAAGCGACTAGCTAGAGAGCGACAACAGTCATGAACATGCATTAAAATTAATCAACACCGAATGCAAGCATGAGTAGGATATAATTCACCATGAACATAAATATCGTAGAGGCTATGTTGATTTTGTTTCAACTACATGCATGAACACGTGACAAGTCAAGCCACTTGAATCGTTCAAAGGAGGATACCACCCTAGCATACCACATCACAACCATTTTAATAGCATGTTGGCATGAAAGGTAAACCATTATAAACTCCTAGCTAATTAAGCATGGCATAAGCAACTACAATCTCTAATTGTCATTGCAAACATGTTTCTTTCATAATAGGCTGAATCAGGAACGATGAACTAATCATATTTACAAAAACAAGGGAGGTCGAGTTCGTACAAACTTTTCTCATCTCAATCAGTTCATCACATAATCATCCTTATTGCCTTTCACTTGCACGACTGAATAGTGTGGAAAATAATAATAGTGCACATGCTTTGGACTAAGCTGGAATCTGCAAGCATTCAATTCAAGAGAGAATACAAGGTAATATGGGCTCTTTGTTAGATCAACAGTAATGCATATGAGAGCCACTCAACATTTTCATTATGGTCTTCTCCTCTTGACCCCCAAAGGAAAGAAAAGAAATAAAACTATTACAGGGGAAAGCTCCCAACAAGCAAAAGAAGAACGAGAAATCTTTTGGGGTTTTCTTTTCAATTACTACTACTACAGGCATGAAAAGTAAACTAACTAAAAGCTACAACTATTTTTTTGTTTTTCTTAAGGTTTTTCAAACACACAAGAAGAAAGCTAGAAAATGAAAATAAACTAGCATGGATGATACAATGAAAAAGTATGAGCACCGACAACTAGAATGAGTGTGTGAACATGAATGTAATGTCGGTGAGAGATACATACTCCCCCAAGCTTAGGCTTTTGGCCTAAGTTGGTCTATGCCCATGGCTCAAAACTGTAGTTGGGGTCGTACTAAGAAGGGTCCTCAGATTGCCACTGCCTGGCGATCTCCTCTGGATTCCACTGAGAAACAGACTTACTGAGAAACAGCTGACATCTGGCTCTGGTAGGCATGAATGGCCTCCGGCGGAACAAGGTATATGCCTGAAAATATGTTAAACAAAGAGGGCGCAGGCAAGGTAATGAACTCACAATATTTTTTGTTAAATATCAATTTATATTTGAGTATCTTATTTTTATCCTTAACAATAAACTCATGTGCTACCTTACTCTTATAACCTAAAGCAATAGGAGGCACCAACTTTTCCTCTTTCTCATAATGCCTGATAGGTATGTTAAAGTGTGCAGCAAGGCGCGAGGCAAAGATGCCTCCGAGGACGGGGCCCTTTGTACGGTTCAGATTTAACCGTCTAGCAACAACAACGCCTAAGCTGAAAGTAGTATCATGAAATAAGGCATGGCGCAAAATAGCAATATCAGGAGCACTATGGTTCCCATAGTTCCCGCGACCAATTAAGCATCTACTAGCAAATATTGCGAAGTAACGTAGAACAGGAAAATGTATGCTAGTGATTCTCGCATTGGAAACTTTCCTCGTTTCCCCTACAACAATCATATCAATAAATCCCTCTACATCATTACGATGTGGTTTCTCTATGCTTCCCTCAAAGGGTATCAAATAGACCCGGCAAAAATCATAAAGTGACATCTCCTTATGCACATCATATAGATAAAATTCCACCGAAGGTGGTGATCTCCTAGCATGGAAATGAAAATTTTGCACAAATATATTGGTGAGTAAGAGATACTGTTCACATTGGTCGTGGAGGAAGGCGGTGAGGCCTACATTCTCAGCCAAATGATAAAAATCTTCATGAATCCCAGCTTCTCCTAAGAACTCATCACAAGGCCATTCACATGGCCGAACCTCCGCAGTACGAGGGAGATTATACTTGGGCTTCTTGTTCTCTTCACTTTGCTTATCCTTCGAGCTTCAGCTCGATGAGCCCCTCAAAAATCTCTTCATCTTTTTCTGAAAATTTCTGAAATTTTTAGTAACTTAAAATAAAAGTGAACCAAACTCAACAAAATTGATATCAACTACTCCTACAAGTGTCTAGAGGCCATATCATGCATTAAAACTACTTTTGACCACATAAATTTGACATGCAAGCTTAAGAACAGGGTCACCTAAGCAGCAAAAATTTGCAATGAATAAAGCACTAGAACAAAAACTAATTGGACCATTGGAGGAGTCACATACCAAAGAACAATCCCCCAAAGTAGTTTTGTGAGAGGAGCTTTGAGCAAGGAGATCGAAAATGGCAGCAAGATGAGCAAGAACTCAGGTTTGAGCTGGCTAGTGTTTTCTGGGAGGAAGGAGTGCGTGGTGGCTGGAATAAGTGGAGGGGACCCATGTGGGGTCCACGAGGTAGGGGGCGCGCCCTCCACCCGCTCATGGGCATGTGGCTGCTCCCCCTGCTATGTTCTCAATGCCAGATATTCTCAAATATTCTAGAAAAAATCGTATTTAAATTTCAGGGCATTTCTAGAACTTTTATTTTCACGGTATTTTTTATTGCATGGATAATTCAGAAAACACACAGAAAATGCTAATTTTGCTTTATTTAATATAAATATCAGAAAGTAAAAAAGAGCGTACAGAGAGTTGTGTTTTCTAAATTCATCCATCTCATGCTCATCAAAAGGAATCTACTAACAAGGTTGATTAGGTCTTGTTAACAAACTCATTTCGAATAACATGAAAACGGAGAAATTTCAAATAACACTAGGTTACCTCAACCGGGATATGCACATCCCAACAATAAGAATATCATATTTCTTTTTGATAGTAGGAAGGGGAAATTCAAAACCTCCAATAGTAATCGTTGAAAATTTTCCAATAAAATTGATACTATGGACTTGAGGTTGTTTCCTCGGAAAGTGTACCGTATGCTCATTACCATTAACATGAAAAGTGACATTGCCTTTGGTGCAATCAATAACAGCCCCTGAAGTATTCAAAAAGGGTCTACCAAGAATAATAGACTTACTATCATCCTCGGGAATATCAAGAATAACAAAGTCCGTTAAAATAGTAACGTTTGCAACCACAATAGGCACGTCCTCACAAATACCGACAGGTATAGCAGTTGATTTATCGGCCATTTGCAAAGATATTTCAGTAGGTGTTAACTTATTCAAATCAAGTCTATGATATAAAGAGAGAGGCATAACACTAACACCGGCTCCAAGATCACATAAAGCAGTTTTAACATAGTTTCTTTTAATGGAGCATGGTAGAGTTTGTACTCCTGGGTCTCCAAGTTTCTTTGCATTCCACCCTTAAAAGTGTAATTAGCAAGCGTAGAAATTTCAGCTTCCGGTATCTTTCTTTTATTTGTAACAATTTCCTTCATGTATTTAGCATAAGGGTTCATTTTAAGCATATCAGTCAAACGCATACGCAAAAAGATAGGTCTAATCATTTCAGCAAAGCTTTCAAAATCCTCATCATCCTTTTTCTTGGATGGTTTAGGAGGAAAAGGTATGGGTTTCTGAACCCATGGTTCTCTTTCTTTACCGTTCTTCCTAGCAACAAAGTCTCTCTTATCATAACGTTGATTCTTTGATTGTGGGTTATCAAGATCAACAGCAGGTTCAATCTCTACATCATTATCATTACTAGGTTGAGCATCAACATGAACATCATCATTAACATTATCACTAGGTTCATGTTCATTACCAGATTGTGTTTCAGCATCAGAAATAGAAATATCATTGGGGTTCTCATGTGTGTCAACAACAGGTTCACTAGAAGCATGCAAAGTCCTATCATTTTTCTTTTTCTTCTTCTTAGAAGGACCAGGTGCATCTATATTAGTTCTCCGAGAATCTTGCTCAGTTCTCTTAGGATGGCCCTTAGGATACAAAGGTTCCTGAGTCATTTTACCTCCTCTAGTCATAACTCTAACAGCATTATCATTTTTCTTATTATTTAATTCATTGAGCAAATCATTCTGAGCTTTAAGCACTTGTTCTACTTGGGTGGTAACCATAGAAGCATGTTTACTAATAAGTTTAAGTTCACCTTTAACTCTAGCCATATAATCACTCTTAAGTGTTCAAGCATATCAGCATTGTGTTTCAATTGTCTACCAACATAAGCATTGAAATTTTCTTGTTTAACCATAAAATCATCAAACTCATCCAAGCATTGGCTAGCAAACTTAGTAAATGGGATTTCACATTTACCAAATCTATAGAGAGAATTTACCTTTACTACCTGTGTCGGGTTATCAAGACCATGTATTTCTTCAATAGGTGGTAAATTCTTAACATCTTCAGCTTTAATACATTTTTATTTCATAGATTTCTTTGCCTCTTGCATATCTTCAACACTGAGAAATAGAATACCCCTTTTCTTCGGAGTTGGTTTAGGAGTTGGTTCAGGAAGTGTCCAATTATTTTCATTAGTCAACATATTATTCAATAGCAATTCAGCTTGATCAATAGTTCTTTCCCTGAAAACACAACCAGCACAACTATCCATGTAGTCTTTGGAAAGATGTCAAGTATTTTATTTTTCTTGAGAGGATGATCAGGCAAAGCATTAAGTAAACGGAGAAGCCTGCCCCAAGCTTGTGGGAGACTCTCTTCTTCAATTTGCACAAAATTATACATTTCCCTTAAATCAGCTTGCTTTTTATGAGCGGGGAAATATTTAGCAAAGAAGTAATAAATCATATCCTGGGGACTACGCACACAACCAGGATCAAGAGAATTAAACCATGTTTTAGCATCACCCTTTAATGAGAACGGAAACAACTTAAGGATAAAGTAATAACGAGTTTTCTCATCATGAGTAAACAGGGTGGCTATATCATTTAATTTAGTAAGATGTGCCACAACAGTTTCAGATTCATAGCCATAAAAAGGATCAGATTCAACCAAAGTAATTAACTTAGGATCGACAGAGAAATCATAATCCTTATCAGTAATAAAGATAGGTGAAGTAGCAAAAGCAGGGTCATATTTCATTCTAGCATTCAAATATTTTTTCTTTAAGCTTAGCTAATAATTTCTTAAGATCAGATCTATCATTGTAGGCTAAGAAGTCTCTAGCAGTTTCTTCATCCATAACATAACCCTCGGGAACAACAGGTAATTCATATCTAGGGGGAGAATCTTCATCATCACTTTCATCAATATTACCAGTTTCAATAATTTCATTCTCTCTAGCCCTAGCAAGTTGTTCATCAAGAAATTCACCTAGTGGCACAGTAGTATCAAGCATAGAAGTAGTTTCATCATAAGTATCAGGCAAAGCAGAAGTGGCATCATCAACAACATGCACCCTATCGGAATCAATAGAATGTGTAGGTGTCGCAAGTTTACTCAAAACAGAAGGTGAATCAAGTGCAAAGCTAGATGGCAGTTCCTTACCTCCCCTCGTAGTTGAGGGAAAAATCTTGGTTCTTTGATCTTTCAAGTTCTTCATAACGATAAACAGATATAAATCCCAAGTGACTCAAAGAATAGAGTTATGCTCCCCGGAAACGGCGGCCAAAAAATAGTCTTGATAACGCACAAGTATAGGGGATCGCAATAGTTTTCGAGGGTAGAGTATTCAACCCAAATTTATTGTTTCGACACAAGGGGAGCCAAAGAATATTTCAAGTATTAGCAGCTGAGTTGTCAATTCAACCACACCTGGAAACTTAATATCTGCAGCAAGGTATTTAGTAGCAAAGTAATTTGATAGTAGTGGTAACGATAGCAAAATTAATATTTTTGGTTTTATAGTGATTGTAACAGTAGCAACGGAAAAGTAAATAAGCGAAGAGCAATGTATGAAAAGCTCGTAGGCAATGGATCAGTGATGGAGAATTATGTCGGATGCGATCGATCATGCAACAGTTATAACATAGGGTGACACAGAACTAGCTCCAGTTCATCAATGTGATGTAGGCATGTATTCCGAATATAGTCATACGTGCTTATGGAAAAGAACTTGCATGACATATTTTGTCCTAGCCTCCCATGGCAGCGGGGTCTTATTGGAAACTAAGGGATATTAAGGCCTCCTTTTAATAGAGTACCGGACCAAAGCATTAACACATAGTGAATATATGAACTCCTCAATATACGGTCATCACCGGTAATGGTCCCGATTATTGTCACTTCAGGATTAATGGATCATAACACATAATAGGTGACTATAGACTTGCAAGATAGGATCAAGAACTCACATATATTCATGAAAACATAATAGGTTCAGATATGAAATCATGGCACTCGGGCCCTAGTGACAAGCATTAAGCATAGCAAAGTCATAGCAACATCAATCTCAGAACATAGTGGATACTAGGGATCAAACCCTAACAAAACTAACTCGATTACATGATAAATCTCATCCAACCCATCACCGTCCAGCAAGCCTATGATGGAATTACTCATGCACGGTGGTGAGCATCATGAAATTGGTGATGGAGGAAGGTTGATGATGACAATGGCCATGCATTCCCCTCTCCGGAGCCCCGAACGGACTCCAGATCAGCCCTCCTGAGAGAGTTTAGGACTTGGTGGCGGCTCTGTATCATAAAACACGATGAATCCTTCTCTCTGATTATTTTCTCCTCGAAAGTGCATATATGGAGTTGGAGTTGAGGTCGGTGGAGCGTCAGGCGGCCCACGAGGCAGGGGCGCGCCCAAGGGGGTAGGCGCGCCCCCACCCTCGTGGACGGGGTGTGGGCCCCTAACGTGGATTCTTCTTCCAGTATTTTTTTATATATTCCAGAAATAATCTCTGTTGATTTTCAGGTCATTCCGAGAACTTTTATTTCTGCACAAAAATAACACCATGGCAATTCTGCTGAAAACAGCGTCAGGCCGGGTTAGTTCCATTCAAATCATGCAAGTTAGACTCCAAAACAAGGGCAAAAGTGTTTGGAAAAATAGATACGACGGAGACGTATCACGCGCCGCACCGTAGGAGAAGGCGGCGAGGCCCGCCGTTCCGGTGGTGCCAGGGTGAGTTTTTCTTTTAGCTTGGACCGAGTTGCCGAGCGGATCTACTTGTCTAGTATTTAGTTCGTCTTGTGTTTCAGGTCGCCGATCTCACTGGCGGTGGCGGCGGCGGCGGATGCGGCGTCCGTCGAGGGCGCCGCGTTCCAGAGGAGCCGGTCCGGCACCATCGACCAGGACGAGGAGGAGCGGGAGCGGGCAGATCCGGACCTCGGCCTGGACCCGGCCGACGCTGAAGGCCTTGCTTGGCAGGACCGGAACCGGGCCGAGGCGGAGTTGGAGGCGGCGTCGACCCAGGCCTGAGTTAGCACCGCGGCAGCATGGGCGCGAGCCGGCGAGGAGCCGCCATGGCCGGAAATGCCGGCGGGGACAGTGGCGGCAGCAACGGTCTTCGTGCCGTCGTTGGAGGGGGAGCACGACCACGGAGGCGGAGGCCGTGGGGATGCGATGGACCTCGACCGAGAGGTCGTGGTCGTCGAGGACGACGCCCCACCACGGACCGATGTGGTCGAGCGGGCGGGGGCCGACGGAGGCGGCGGTGACGCCGTCTTGGGGGAGGGGTCGCGGACGGCGCCGGCGGGGACGGCTCGGACACCGACGAGCGAGACGCCGCCAGTGGTGGAGCCGCGAGCCAGTCGACCCACCGAGCCGGCGACGGAGCCGGAGAGGGCGCCGGAGGGGGCGCCGGCCTCCGGAGAGGCGGCCAGCGGGGAGCACGCCCTGGTGCTCAAGCCCGGGGGTCGCCGGGTCGCAGCCAACGCCGAGCAGGACCGGCGAGGTCTTCTTCGGGCCTCGAACCCAGGAGGAGGTGGTGATGACCGCCATGACCTGGCACCTGCAAGGACGGGCGGAACGGAGTCAGGCCTTTGCTCAGGCCGAGGTCGAGGCGACGCAGGAGCTGGAGCGCGCCGTGTTTGTAAGTTTCGCTTGCATTCTTCTTTTCATTTTTTGTTGCTTCTTCTTCGTGGGGGCGTGCCAGCGCACCCACTGGGTGTAGCCCCCGAGATTCGGGCCAACTGCGTAGCATCTGGGTCGAATCTTATCTTGGTGTCTTGTATTGATCATTGCTTTTTGCAGCAACTGGACGCCTACCTGGTCGGTGTCTTCAACCGGCTCCTTGAGACGCATCAGCGTCTCAAGGAAAGGCTCACCGCCAAGGAGGAGGAGCTCCACGCTGCGGCAGGTACTTGCCTTGCATGTTCTTTTCTGGTGGAGGCGCGCTAGCGCACCCACTGGGTGTAGCCCCCGAGATTCAGGCCAACTGCGTAATAGCTGGGCCGAATCTTAAAGTGGTACTTTGTTTCTGAGTTTCTTTTCTGCAGCCGAGGCGCTGTCTTGGAGGACCTGGCTAGTCCGGGCTGGCTTCCACTATGACCCGCTTGTTGCTGACGCCGGTCGACTTGGAACCGAGGTGGAGATGGCTAGGGTGGAGGCGACGGGAGCCCGGCGGGCGCTCGACGAAGCCAGCCGGCTACAGGAGCGGCTGGAGGGCGACAAGGGCCGCCTCGAGGTCAAGGTGGAGCGCCTCAATGCGGAGGCCGCCAAGGTCATGGAGGCGCAGCAGGCCCTTGCCGAGGCGGACCAGCAACGTGGCAAGCTGGCCGACGACAAGGGGCAGCTTCAGGCTGAGGTGGAGCGCCTGAAAGCGCTGGTGGCCGCGGCGGAGGAGACCCGGCAGGAGGAGATCCGATGCTGCGAGGAGGCCGTGAAGGCGGCCGAGGACAAGGACGCCGAGCTGAAGGTGGCCCTTGCCAAGGTTGCCGATCTGGAGAAGATGCTTCAGGAGCGTGACCGCGCCATTGCCCGGGATCGACACAGTATGTTGCTCGAAGTGCAGCACCTGGAAGAGTCCTTCTCCAGTAAGTGCTTTCTTTTGGTTTTGTTGTGGCCGGATTGGGACTCCGGCTTCTTTCTTTTTGCGGCTTCTCTTCTGACTTGCTTTACTTCTTGACAGGGACCTTTCCGGAGATGCACCGGCTAGCGGAGGAGGCGGTCCACTTCCAACGCGACCCGCAGGGGGTCGTCGGTTCCGGGACCGACCCGCGAGTGGCATGGACCTTCCCAGAGATTGTTGCCACCGCCGAGACCCGTCTACGAGTCTTGAGCGAGCAGATCAGGTGGCTTTCTGGGGCCGGCACGATGATGATGGCGGCCCTCTGGTCGGGCGCCGTTGCGCCGAACAGCTTCACGCGGCTAGCACGGTGGTTGGAGGCGGCCCCGTACCGTCTTCATGAGTGGCGGGTTTCTGCCGCCCGAGCCGGTGCTGATATGGCGCTCCGGTTCGCGATGTCTTGGCATCCGGACTTGGCGCTGGATGCGCTGATGGGCCAGCGGGCCGGCTCGGAGAGCCAGCTGCAGGCGGAGGCCGGACGGATCGCCGCTCGGGCCAGCTATATCGCCGGGTTCGCCTTCCACGACGAGTTCCAGCCGAAGCGGGCGGAGGATGGCCGAGTCATGCCTGCTGACGACTACGGCATGCTTCTGGACGACCCGGAGGCAGCTCTGAAGAGACGGGCGTCTACCGCTACGCGGACGCCGGGGAGGAGGATACCGGTACCTCGACGGACCCGGGGGCTACGCGATCCAGCGGCGGGGATGCCTGATTTTTTCACTTAGTAAAATTTTCTGTTAGGTAGTGTAATGCCCCAAACACACCCGCCGGTGGTCGTTACTCCTGGAGGGATCTATACTGGCCCCACAGATCAATACTAGTCTTTTCTGCACCCTTTGTCCTCACGTGCGCACCCGGGAGCAACTTCCTGGTCGGTCACCCATCCTTACACCACTCCAAGCTGAGCACGCTTAACTTTAGAGTTCTATCCGAATGGGCTCCCGGAAAAGAAGGAATTCCTTATTGATATGAGTAGTCTATCATCCCTAATAGGCCAGGCCATCACATACACCCCCACTCAGAGGAACCGACGTCCTCGTCGGGCCACAGGAACGTTCCCTCTTGGCACATACGTCTGTGCATCCAGTCCGGTACATGTACCATGTCGTGTGCCACGACGGGTCACAAACGTCATGAACAACCGGACCGCACACCTATCCACAAACATCCGTGTAATCGCGAGGGTGTGAGATTGTTGAGTCCCCGTGACTCACAGATACTTCCAAACAGATGCAGGTGCCGATGATGCCAGTGCAGGGGACGCTACCGAACTCAAGTGGGAGCTCGATAAAGATCTTGATCATTGTTTTGCATCTTTTCTGGTTGATCAGTAGTGGAGCCCAGTTGGGACGATCGAGGATCTAGCATTTGGGGTTGTCTTTCTTTATTTTGGTTTCGTAGTCGGACCTTGATTGTATTCTGGATGATGTATGATATATTTATGTATTGTGTGAAGTGGCGATTGTAAGCCAACTCTTTATCCCTTTCTTATTCAGTACATGGGATGTGTAAAGATTACCCCTCTTGCGACATGCCTACCATGCGGCTATGCCTCTAAGTCGTGCCCCGACACGTGGGAGATATAGCCGCATTGTTGGTGTTACAGGTAGCAGGTCCACCCACCCACTGGGGGTTAACTGGGTGTAATGAACCCTTGGCCTTGGGCCTGTTTCTGAATTTATGATGTACGAACTTTGTGAATGTTTGTGCCTCTGCTTTTCGGTTTTTCGAGCCATTTTCCTGCATTTTCCCCTATTGGGCTTCTCCCCCGCGAGTCTAACTGCCGAGGCTCCGGTCCGTGACAAGGGGTTTGGCTTTTGAGAAGAGCGTGTAGTACTTAGGCTTTCGTAACATTGAGCGCAAGCGAAAACATCCATTTGGCCGGCCGGCGGCAACCCGGCGGGGCTGGGTTGGCGGGCTGCCGGTCGCTTGGCAGCTTAGGGAGGCAAGGCCGGGTCGAGCGACCCGACGGTATGCGGAAACTTCGTGGATGCCCGTGCTTTTCTTCTTTGGAGCCCTTTTCTCGAAACTTTTCCCCCTTTGCCCCCCCCCCCCCGCGAGTCTGACGGTCGAGGCTCTGGTCCGTGACACCCACTGGGCCTTTGGGAGGAGCATGCGATATTTAGCCTTTCGGAATGTTGAGCGCGAGCGAAACACCCACTGGGCCAGCTGCCGGAAATCCGGCAGGACCAGGTTGGCAAGCAGCCGGTCGTGCGGCAATTTTAAAGTGGCAGGGCCGGGTTGGACGACCCGGCGGCTCTTGACTTAGTGCTCAAGGCGCGCTGGTGCTCTGGTCTCATGTGCTTGCCAGCCAACAGCCGAAGTTGGTTCTGCGGCTTAGGGTGAAGTGAGGGGCCATGGCGATCCAATGCGTCAGGAGCCGCTAAGGGAAGTGGCGGGTGGCCAAGCCGGCGAGCCCCCGAGCCCCCGGGTCGAGCGAGTCGACCCGGTGGCCGGGTTGGCTAATGAGGAAAATAATGCACAAATGTAGGGGACACAACTGCTTGGTCGCGAAAAGGGCAGCCCCCGAGCATCGTTCGGGGATCCCATAATTTTTAGATGATTACAAAAGGCAGCGATACATACGTGCATACGGCTAACTGTAAAACGGGCGGAGGAGCTCCGCATTCCATGGTCGGGTTGTTTCTTCGCCGGCAGTGTCCTTCTTGCGCTTGTTTGACTTGCGAGCATCGATGAGGTAGTACGCGTGGCGATCGCACAACGCCTTGTTGATGATGAAGGGGCCCTCCCATGGGGCGGACAGCTTGTGTTGGTCGGTCTACTACTGGACAAGCTGGAGGACGAGGTCTCCCTCCCGGAAAGGGAGGGGCTTGATCTTCTTGCTGTGGTAGTGCCGCATGCTTTGCTAGTAGATGGCTGAGCAACTGAGCGCTAGGAGACATGCTTCTTCGAGCAGGTCAATGCCATCTTCGCAGGCTTCCTTAGCTTCAGCTTCTGTGTACATCATGACTCGCGGCGAGTCGAACTCGATGTCGGTCGGGATGACGGCTTCTGCTCCGTAGACGATGAAGAACGGGGTGAACCCGGTCGACCAGTTTGGCATGGTGCGGAGACTCTAGAGGACGGCCGGCAACTTGTCGAGCCAGCTCCCGGGGGAATGTACGAGCGGCTCGACAAGTCGCGGCTTGATGCCGGATAGGATGAGTCTATTGGCCCGCTCGACCTGGTCATTGGACTGCGGGTGTGCAATGGAATCCAGGTCGAGGCGGATGCCGGAGATGGAGCAGTACTACGCGAGCGCACCCTTGGCGAAGTTGGTGCCGTTGTCCGTGATGATGTTGTTCGGCATGCCATAGCGCACCGCGATGTCCTTGATGAACCGAACGGCCGTCTGGCCGTCCAGCTTCTTGATTGGCCTTGCCTCGATCCATTTGGTGAACTTGTCCACCGCCACTAGCAAATGCGTCATGCCGCCTCGGGCGGTCCTGAAGGGCCCCACCATGTCGAGCCCCCAGACTACGCAGGGCCAGGCGATCGGGATGGTCCGAAGTGCTGACGCCGGCTGGTGGCTACGCTTACTGAAGCGCTGGCACCCCTCGCACTTGAGGACGAGTGACTCTGCATCTTCGAGGGTCGTGGGCCAGTAGAAACCATGGCGGAAAGCCTTGGCCACTAGCGATCGTGAGGTGGCGTGGTGCCCGCACTCGCCCTGGTTTATGTCGAGGAGGATCTCGATGCCCTTGTCCTGCTCGATACAGCGTTGGAATACGCCGGTGGAGCTGTGCTTGACGAGCTCGTTGTTGATGATGTTGTAGCCAGACGCTCGACGCTGCACTTGCCGAGCTTCGGTCTTGTCCATGGGGAGGACCCCGTTCTCCAGGAACTCCGAGATGGGCAGGGCCCATGATGGTACTGTCACCACGGCGAAGACAGGCACTATTTTGGGTTCCGGGTCGGCGGCCTCCGAGTAGGGTTCAGCAGCCCCCGGGCCGGGTTCGGCAGTCTCCGGGCTAGGTTGAGGCATGGCCGAGTTGGATGGAGCAGTCCCCGGGCCGGGTTGAGGCGCAGCCGGGTCGAATGGAGCAGTCCCCGGGCCGGGTTGAGGCGCAGTCCAGTCGACGAGGAAGTCGGCCAAAACTTGGAACTTGATCATGGTGCGGGGCTCGTAGAGGATGGTGTGGCCAGCTAGCTCGAGCGCCCACTTGGCGACCCAGCCAGAGGCATCCCGGCACCTGATGATTTCGCCCGAGAGGGGCCGTGCTGACCACGGTGACGACATGCTCTTGGAAGTACTACTTCAGCTTCTTGGCGGTGAAGTACACGCCATAACACATCTTCTAGTAGTGCGGGTAGTTCTGCTTCGAGGCGGAGAGAATCTCGCTCAGGTAGTAGACGGGACGCTGGACAGCTTGGACCTTGTCCTTCTCTGGTCGCTCGACCACCATCACCGTGCTGACCGACCGCGGGGTTGCGGCAATATAGAGCAACATCGGCTCCTTCTCGGCCGGTGCATCCAAGATTGGTGCGGTGGAGAGCATGCGCTTGAGATCCCGGAAAGCTTCATCCGCCTAGTTGTTCCATTCGAACGGCGTTGTCTTCTTCATCAGCTGATATAGGGGCAAGGTCCTCTCGCCCAGCCGGCTAGGAAAACGGCTGACCGAGGCCAAGTAGCCGATGAACTTCTAGACATCGTGCAGCCGGGCCGGCTTACGCATGCGCTCGATGGCCTTGATTTTCTCCGGGTTCGCCTCAATGCCGCGCTCGGAGACGAGGAAGCCGAGTAGCTTTCCGACCGGGATGCCGAAAACGCATTTTTCTGGGTTGAGCTTGACCTTGTACTCGCGAAGGTTGGCGAAGGTCTCCTTCAGATCATCAAGGAGCGTGAGGTGCTGCTTGGTCTTCACCATGATGTCATCCACGTAGACATGGATACTGCGGCTGAGTTGCGGCAGAAGGCACTTCTGCATGTAGGCGCTGGAAGGTGGCGTCGGCGTTCTTCAAGCCGAACGACATGGTGATGTAGCAATACGCCCCAAAGGGCGTGATGAAGGACGTCTTCAGGGCGTCAGCCGGGTCCAGCTTGATCTGATGGTAGCCGGAGTAAGCGTCGAGGAAGGACAGGAGCTCACACCCGGCAGTGGAGTCGATGACTTGGTCGATCTGCGGGGGGCGAACGTGTCTTTGGGGCAGGCCTTATTTAGGCTGCTGTAGTCGATACACATGCGCCAGGTCTTGTTCTTCTTTAAAACAAGGACTGGGTTGGCCAGCCACTCGGGGTGAAACACTTCCATGATGAAGCCATCCATCAGAAGCTTGGCGACCTCTTCACCGATGGTCCTTCTCTTCTCTTCGGAAAAATGTCGCAGGGGTTGACAGATGGGCTTGGCGTCCTTGCGGACGTGAAGTTTGTGCTCAGCGTACTTCCTCGGGATACCTGGCATGTCCTTTGGGGTCCATGCGAAGATATCCCGATTCTCATGGAGGAAGTCGACGAGCTCGCCTTCCTATTTGCTGTCAAGGCGGGTGCCCACGACAACGTACTTGCTGTAGTTGGGGTCTTCCGGGTTCAGCTTCACTTTCTTGGTCTCCTTGAAGGGCTTGAACGAGGCCTCGTCGGCCAGGACAGGTGCGGCTGACACTTCTTGGGCCAAGGCGATGATCCGGTCAAGCTGGCGCCGCTCCTCGGCTACGACTAGTGACTCGGCCAGCTTGGCACCGTCTCGGGCACACTCTATGGACTTGCGGTATGATACATCCATTTTGCATCATGCTTTTATATCGATATTTATTGCATTATGTGCTGTTATTTCACTTTATGTCACAATACTTATGGCTATTCTCTCTTATTTTACAAGGTTTACATAAGGAGGGAGAATGCCGGCAGCTGGAATTCTGGGCTGGAAAAGGAGAAAATATTAGAGACCTATTCTGCGCAACTCCAAAAGTCCTGAAACTCCATGGAACGTCTTAAAATAAATGAAGAAAAATCCTCGCCAAAGATGAAGGCCAGAGGGCCCACACCCTGCTCGTGAGGGTGCCCCCCCTAGGGCGCGCCCCTACCTCGTGGGCCCCCTGGTGGCTCTCCGACGTCCATCCTCTCCTATATGAAGTCTCTCGATGAGAAAAAAATAAGAAGGAACTTTTCAGGACGAGACTCCGCCGCCACGAGGCGGAACCTTGGAGGATCCAATCTAGAGCTCCGGCAGAGCTGTTCTGTCGGGGAAACTTCCCTCTGGGAGGGGGAAATCATCACCATCGTCATCACCAACGCTCCTCTCATCGAGAGAGGGCAATCTCCATCAACATCTTCACCAGCACCATCTCATCTCCAAACCCTAGTTCATCTCTTGTATCCAATTCTTGTCTCAAAGTCTGGGATTGGTGCTAGTAGGTTTCTAGTAGTGTTGCTTACTCCTTGTAGTTGATGCTAATTGGTTTAATTGGTGGAAGATCATATGTTCAGATCCTATATGCATATTATTACCCCTCTGATTATGAACATGAATATGCTTTGTGAGTAATTACGTTCGTTCCTGAGGACAAGGGAGAAGTCTTGCTATTAGTAGTCATGTGAATTTGGTATTCGTTTGATATTTTGATAAGATGTATGTTGTCCAGCCTCTAGTGGTGTTATGTGAACGTCGACTACATAACACTTCACCATTATTTGGGCCTAGAGGAAGGCATTGGGAAGTAATAAGTAGATGATGGGTTGCTAGAGTGACAGAAGCTTAAACCCTAGTTTTTGCGTTGCTTCGTAAGGGGCTGATTTGGATCCATATGTTTCATGCTAAGGTTAGGTTTACCTTAATACTTTTGTTGTAGTTGCGGATGCTTGCAATAGAGGTTAATCATAAGTGGGATGCTTGTTCAAGTAAGAACAGCACCCAAGCACCGGTCCACCCACATATCAAATTATCAAAGTATCGAACGCGAATCATATGAACGTGATGAAAACTAGCTTGACGATAATCCTATGTGTCCTCGGGAGCGCTTTTCCTATTATAAGAGTTTGTTCCGGCTTTTCCTTTGCTACAAAAGGACTGGGCCACCTTGCTGCACTTTATTTACTTTTGTTACTTGTTGCTCGTTACAATTTATCGTATCACAAACTATCTGTTACCACTTATTTCAGTACTTGCAGAGAATACCTTGCTGAAAACCGCTTATCATTTCCTTCTGCTCCGCGTTGGGTTCGACACTCTTACTTATCAAAAGGACTACGATAGATCCCCTATACTTGTGGGTCATCTAGACTCTTTTCTGGCGCCGTTTCCGGGGAGTGTAGCGCCATTGGTAGGTGGAATTTGGTAAGGAAAAATTTATATAGTGTGCTGAAATTTACTGTCACTTGTTACTATGGAAAGTAATTCTCTGAGGGGCTTGTTCAGGGTATCTTCACCCCGTCCAGTAGAGCAAAGAGTTGCTCCTCAACCTACTGAACCTATTGAAAATGAAACTCCTTTCGAATTTCCTTCGGGTATGATGGAAAGACTGCTAGCTAACCCTTTTATAGGAGATGGAACAAAGCATCCTGATGAGCACTTAATATATGTGGATGAAGTTTGTGGATTATTTAAGCTTGCAGGTATACCCGATGATGTTGCTAAGAAGAAGGTATTCCCTTTTTCTTTGAAGGGAGACGCATTGATATGGTATAGGCTATGTGATGATATGAGATCATGGGACTATAAAAGATTGAAGTTGGAATTTCATCAAAAGTATTACCCTATGCATCTTGTTCATCGTGATCGCAATTATATATATAATTTCTAGCCTCGCGAAGGAGAAAGCATCGCTCAAGCTTGGGGGAGGCTTAAATCAATGTTATATTCATGCCCCAATCATGAGCTCTCAAGAGAAATGATTATTCAAAATTTATATGCTCGGCTTTGTGAAAACAATCGCACCATGCTCGATACTTCTTGTGCTAGCTCTTTTATGATGAAGACTATTGAATTCATATGGAATTTATTGGATAGAATTAAACGCAACTCTGAAGATTGGGACCTCGATGAAGGTAAGGAGTCAGGTATGACACCTAAGTTTGATTGTGTTAAATCTTTTATGGACACCGATATTTTCCGTAAGTTTAGCACTAAATATGGACTTGACTCTGAGATAGTAGCTTCTTTCTGTGAATCTTTTGCTACTTATGTTGGTCTCCCTAAGGATAAGTGGTTTAAATATCATCCTCCCATAGAAGTAAAAGTAGCTGCACCTATTAAAGTTGAATAAAAGACTGTCACTTCTAATGATCCTATTGTTCCTACTTCTTATATTGAGAAACCACCTTTCCCTGTTAGAATAAAGGATCATGCTAAAGCTTCAACTGTTGTTCGTAAAAGCAATATTAGAACTTATACACCTCCTGAGCAAGTTAAAGTAGAACCTAATATTGCTATTGTTAAAGATCTCTTGTTTGATAATATTGATGGGCATGTTATTCAGTTCGAAGGTGAAACTGCTAGAATTGCTAAACCTTGTGATAAAGATAAACATAGACCTGTGGTAGGCGTGCCTGTTATTTCTGTTAAAATAGGAGATCATTGTTATCATGGCTTATGTGATATGGGTGCTAGTGCTAGTGTAATACCTATTGACTTATACGAAGAAATTAAGAATGAAATTGCACCTGCTGAGTTAGAAGATATTGATGTCACAATTAAACTTGCCAATAGAGATACTATTTCACTAATTGGAATTGTTAGAGATGTTGAAGTCTTGTGTGGGAAAACTAAATATCCTGCTGATTTTCTTGTTCTTGGTTCCCCACAAGATAGCTTTTGTCCCATTATATTTGGTAGACCCTTCTTAAATACTGTCAATGCTACCATAGATTGCACTAAGAATGTTGTTATTGTTGGCTTGGATGATATGGTTCATGAGTTTAATTTCTCTAAATTTAGTAAACAACATCGTGAGGAAGAATTACCTAGTAAGGATGAAATTATTGGTCTTGCTTCTATTGTCGTACCTCCTAGTGATCCTTTAGAACATTATCTGCTAGACCATGAAAATGATATGTTCATGAATGAAAGAAGGGAAATAGATGAAGTATTCTTTAAACAGGAACTTATTCTGCAACACAATTTGCTTGTTGAAATTTTAGGGGATCCACCTCCACCCAAGGGTGATCCCGTGTTTGAGCTTAAACCTTTGCTTGATAATCTTAAATATGCTTATCTTGATGAAAAGAAGATATATCATGTTATTATTAGTGCTAACCTTTCAGAGCATGAAGAAGAAAGATTATTGAAAACTCTGAAGAAGCATCGTGCTGCTATTGGATATACTCTTGATGATCTTAAGGGCATTAGTCCCACTCTATGTCAACATAAAATAAATTTAGAAGAAGATGCCAAACCAGTTCATGATCCTCAACGACGTCTGAATCCTAAAATGGAAGAAGTGGTAAGAAAAGAAATACTAAAGCTTCTGGAGGCAGGTATAATCTATCCCGTTGCTGATAGTGAGTGGGTAAGTCTTGTCCATTGTGTCCCTAAGAAGGGAGGTATTACTGTTGTTCCTAATGATAAAGATGAATTGATTCCATAAAGAACTATCACAGGTTATAGGATGGTAATTGATTTCCGCAAATTAAATAAAGCTACTAAGAAAGATCATTACCCCTTACCTTTTATTTATCAAATGCTAGAAAGATTATGCAAACATGCACACTATTGCTTTCTAGATCGTTATTCTGGTTTCTCTCAAATACCTGTGTCGGCTAGAGATCAATCAAAGACTACTTTTACATGCCCTTTTGGTACTTTTGCTTATAGACGTATGCCTTTTGGTTTATGTAATGCACCTACTACCTTTCAAAGATGCATGATGGCTATATTCTCTGACTTTTGTGAAAAGATTTGTGAGGTTTCCATGAATGATTTTTCCGTCTATGGTTCCTCTTTTGATGATTTCTTGAGCAATCTTGATCGAGTTTTGCAGAGATGTGAAGAAACTAATCTTCTTCTGAATTGGGAAAAGTGCCACTTTATTGTTAATGAAGGTATTGTCTTGGGGCACAAAGTTTCTGAAAGAGGTATTGAAGTTGATAAAGCCAAGGTTGATGCTATTGAAAAGATGCCATGTCCCAAGGACATCAAAGGTATAAGAAGTTTCCTTGGTCACGCTGGATTTTACAGGAGGTTCATTAAGGACTTCTCAAAAATTTCTTGGCCTCTGACTAACTTATTGCAAAAATATATACCATTTGTCTTTGATGATGATTGTGTAGAAGCATTTGAAATACTTAAGAAAGCATTAGTCTCTGCACCTGTTGTTCAGCCACCTGATTGGAATTTACCCTTTGAAATTATGTGTGATGCTAGTGATTATGCTGTAGGTGTTGTTCTAGGGCAAAGAGTTGATAAGAAATTAAATGTTATTCATTATGCTAGTAAGACTCTAGACAATGCTCAAAGAAATTATGCTACTACTGAAAAAGAGCTTTTAGCAGTTGTGTTTGCTTATGATAAGTTCAGATCTTATATTGTTGATTCTAAAGTAACTATTCACACTGATCATGCTGCTATTAAATATCTTATGGAAAAGAAAGATGCTAAACCTAGACTTATTAGATGGGTTCTCTTCCTACAAGAATTTGATTTGCATATCATTGATAGAAAGGGAGCTGAGAACCCCGTTGCAGACAACTTGTCTAGGTTAGAGAATATTCTTGATGACCCACTACCTATTAATGATAGCTTTCCTGATGAACAATTAAATGTTATAAGTACTTCTCGTAGTACTCCTTGGTATGCTGATTATGCTAATTATATTGTTGCTAAGTTTATACCACCTAGCTTCACATACCAGCAAAAGAAAAAGTTCTTCTATGACTTGAGACATTACTTTTGGGATGACCCACATCTTTATAAAGAAGGAGTAGATGGTGTTATTAGACGTTGTGTACCTGAGCATGAACAGGAACAGATCCTACGCAAGTGTCACTCCGAGTCTTATGGAGGACACCACGCTGGAGATAGAACTGCACATAAGGTATTGCAATCTGGTTTTTATTGGCCTACTATCTTCAAGGATTCCCGTAAGTTTGTCTTGTCTTGTGATGAATCTCAAAGAATTGGTAATATTAGTAGATGTTAAGAAATGCCTATGAATTATTCACTTGTTATTGAACTGTTTGATGTTTGGGGCTTTGATTATATGGGACCTTTTCCTGCCTCTAATGGATACACACATATTCTAGTTGCTGTTGATTACGTTACTAAGTGGGTAGAAGCTATTCCAACTAGTAGTGCTGATCATAACACTTCTATTAAAATGCTTAAGGAAGTTATTTTTCTGAGATTTGGAGTCCCTAGATATTTAATGACTGATGGTGGTTCACACTTTATTCATGGTGCTTTCTGTAAAATGCTTGCTAAATATGATGTTAATCATAGAATTGCATCTCCTTATCACCCTCAGTCTAGTGGTCAAGTAGAGTTGAGCAATAAAGAGCTCAAATTAATTTTGCAAAAGACTGTTAATAGGTCTAGAAAGAATTGGTCTAAGAAACTTGATGATGCATTATGGGCTTATAGAACTGCATACAAAAATCCTATGGGTATGTCTCCGTATAAAATGGTTTATGGAAAAGCATGTCACTTACCTCTCGAACTAGAACATAAGGCGTATTGGGCTATTAAAGAGCTCAACTATGATTTTAAACTTGCCGGTGAAAAGAGGTTATTTGATATTAGCTCACTTGATGAATGGAGAACCCAAGCATATGAAAATGCCAAGTTGTTTAAAGAAAAAGTTAAAAGATGGCATGACAAAAGGATACAAAAGCGTGAGTTTAATGTAGGTGATTATGTATTGCAATAAAACTCTCGTTTAAGATTTTTTGCAGGAAAACTTCTCTCTAAATGGGAAGGCCCCTATGTTATCGAAGAGGTCTATCGTTCCGGTGCCATAAAAATCAACAACTTCGAGGGCACAAATCCGAAGGTGGTAAACGGTCAAAGAATCAAACATTATATCTTAGGTAATCCCATAAATGTTGAAACCAATATTATTGAAACCGTAACCCCGGAGGAATACATAAGGGACACTTTCCGGAACGTTTCAGACTCAGAAAAGGAATAGGTATGTGGTACGGTAATTAAACCGACTCCAAAACAATTTTAAGGCAATATTTCTCCGTTTTGGAATATTTAGAAAAATAGAAAAATAAGTAGCAGTCCGGGAAGGACATGAGGGCCCCACAAGGGTGGTGGGCGTGCCCTACCCCCCTCGGCCCGCCCCCTACCTTGTGAGCACCTCGTGTGCCTTTCGGACTCCGTTTTCTTGCACATTACGTATTTTGGTCGGTAAAAATTCATTATATATTCTCCCGAACGTTTTGACTCCCGTATCACGCAAATTTCCTCTATTTTTTTTTCGAGCTGTTGCTGCTGCAGATAAGAACAAGATGTCTTCTCAAGAGTCAATCGGGGAGAGCCGGGTATCTAATCCGGCACCAGAACCAAGGGCAAACAGCGGCGCTGACCACTTTGGGCCAGCAACGGAGGAAGAGATGGAGGCTGACTTGATGAGAGTAGATGCCATGGAGGATGAAGAAGTCACCTCTCGCCTCCGAGCTGGGTTGACGATGGGGGAACTACATAGCTCAGCTATTCCGAATTTGGTTATCCCTTCTAATGTTAGATTTCTTTGTTATGAAAATATGAGGAGGAGTGTCACTTGTTCTCCCACAGCTATGCAACACCCTTGGGTGCAAGGAGCTTTAGCTGTTACAGGAAAGCTTCGTAAGGAAATAATGGACCTCAAGCAGCAAGTCAATAAGCTCGAGGAGGAGAACTGCATCCTGAGGGGAATAATCGCCAAGAATATTACACCAACAACAAAGAAGGAGACATAATCACATGGGTATGGGCACTCCCCTTGGCAACTGCCAAGCTTGGGGGAGGTGCCCCGGTATCGTATCACAATCACAACTCCTATCTTTACCGTTTTTCTTAGTTCGATCCTATTAGTAGTATCTTGATCTAGTAGAATAAAGTTTATGGCATGATCTAGTTTTGAGTTTTGCTTTATGATCTTCCTTTGTAATCGAGTCCGTGAGCTATATATAATAAAGATTAGTGTTGAGTCAAGGGCTTGATTATTTTGCCATGATCTTGGATGCATAAAAGAAAAGAGAAAAAGAATAAAAAGAAGCAAAGAGTTCATATTGATATTATTAAGAGTTATGACTTCACATAGAAAGAGTATGATGATTAAAAGTTGTTGGGAGTTGGCAGACATAGCTTTAGTCATTGTTGCAATTAATAGGAAGTAATAAGGAAAGAGAGGTTTACACATATAGATATATTATCATTGACATCTTTTATGATTGGGAGCACTCATTAAAATATGACATGCTAAAGAGTTGATGTTGGACAAGGAAGACAACATAATGAGTTATGTCTTTCTTATATCTGAGATAAAGTATGTTGTCATGGATCCTCTAACTTGTTGAGCTTGCCTTTCCCCCTCATGCTAGCCAAATTCTCAGCACCAAGTAGAAATACTACTTGTGCTTCCAAATACCCTTAAACCAGTTTTGCCATGAGAGTCCACCATATCTACCTATGGATTGAGTAAGATCCTTCAAGTAAGTTGTCATCGGTGCAAAGCAATAAAAATTGCTCTAAATATGTATGATTGATTGGTGTGGGAGAAATAATCTTTATACGATCTTGTGATGTGGAAGTAATAAAAGTGACGGACTGCATAATAAAGGTTCATATCACAAGGGGCAATATAAAGTGACGTTCTTTTGCATTGAGATTTTATGCATCCAACCATAAAAGCGCATGGCAACCTCTGCTTCCCTTTGCGAAGGGCCTATCCTTTATTATCTTCTACCTTATGCAAGAGTCATGGTGATCTTCACCTTTTATTTTTCATTTTATCCTTTGGCAAGCTCAGCATGTTGGAAAGAACATGATATATATATATCTAATTGGATGTAGGGGAGCATGAACTATTATTGTTGACATTACCCTTGAGGTAAAAGGTTGTGGGGCAAAGCTATAAGCCCCTATCTTTCTCTGTGTCCGATTAAAACTCCGTAACCACAAGTATTGTGTGAGTGTTAGCAATTATGGAGGACTAAATGATAGTTGAGTATGTGGACTTGCTTTTTAGCTCTGACATAGACTCTTTCCGATGTTATGATAAATTGCAATTGCTTCAATGACTGAGATTATAGTTTGTCGGAGCCCAATAAGGTTTATGATTTATACTTTTGCATTGTGAATGGATCATCACTTGACCATAAGTAATCATATGACAAAATATATATATATGTTGCTGTTATGAGAATAATCATGATGCTTTCATGTCCGTATTTCATTTTTTATCGACGCCTCTACCTCTAAACATGAGGACATATTTATTGTTATCGGCTTTTCGCTTGAGGACAAGCGAGGTCTAAGCTTGGGGGAGTTGATACATCCATTTTGCATCATGCTTTTATATCGATATTTATTGCATTATGGGATGTTATTTCACTTTATGTCACAATACTTATGGCTATTCTCTCTTATTTTACAAGGTTTACATAAGGAGGGAGAATGCCAGCAGCTGGAATTCTGGGCTGGAAAAGGAGCAAATATTAGAGACCTATTCTGCGCAACTCCAAAAGTCCTCAAACTCCATGGAACGTCTTAAAATAAATGAAGAAAAATCCTTGCCAAAGATGAAGGCCAGAGGGCCCACACCCTGCTCACAAGGGTGGGGGGCGCCCCCCCCCCTAGGGCGCGCCCCCCTACCTCGTGGGCCCCCTGGTGGCTCTCCGACGTCCATCTTCTCCTATATGAAGTCTTTCGATGAGAAAAAAATAAGAAGGAACTTTTCGGGACGAGACTCCGTGGCCACGAGGTGAAACCTTGGAGGATCCAATCTAGAGCTCCGGCAGAGCTGTTCTGCCGGGGAAACTTCCCTCCGGGAGGGGAAATCATCACCATCGTCATCACCAACGCTCCTCTCATCGGGAGAGGGAAATCTCCATCAACATCTTCACCAGCACCATCTCATCTCCAAACCCTAGTTCATCTCTTGTATCTAATTCTTGTCTCCAAGTCCGGGATTGGTGCTAGTAGGTTGCTAGTAGTGTTGATTACTCCTTGTAGTTGATGCTAATTGGTTTAATTGGTGGAAGATCATATGTTCAGATCCTATATGCATATTATTACCCCTCTGATTATGAACATGAATATGCTTTGTGAGTAATTATGTTCGTTCCTGAGGACAAGGGAGAAGTCTTGCTATTAGTAGTCGTGTGAATTTGGTATTTGTTTAATATTTTGATAAGATGTATGTTGTCTAGCCTCTAGTGGTGTTATGTGAACGTCGACTACATAACACTTCACCATTATTTGGGCCTAGAGGAAGGCATTGGGAAGTAATAAGTAGATGATGGGTTGCTAGAGTGACAGAAGCTTAAACCCTAGTTTATGCATTGCTTCGTAAGGGACTGATTTGGATCCATATGTTCCATGCTATGGTTAGGTTTACCTTAATACTTTTGTTGTAGTTGCGGATGCTTGCAATAGAGGTTAATCATAAGTGGGATGCTTGTTCAAGTAAGAACAGCACCCAAGAACCGGTCCACCCACATATCAAATTATCAAAGTATCGAACGCGAATCATATGAACGTGATGAAAACTAGCTTGACGATAATCCTATGTGTCCTCGGGAGCGCTTTTCCTATTATAAGAGTTTGTTCCGGCTTGTCCTTTGCTACAAAAGGATTGGGCCACCTTGCTGCACTTTATTTACTTTTGTTACTTGTTGCTCGTTACAATTTATCATATCACAAAACTATCTGTTACCACCTATTTCAGTACTTGCAGAGAATACCTTGCTGAAAACCGCTTATCATTTCCTTCTGCTCCTCGTTGGGTTCGACACTCTTACTTATCGAAAGGACTACGATAGATCCCCTATACTTGTGGGTCATCACGGTAATCGCCAGTGATGGTGATGAGGCCCTTCGGACCCGGTAGCTTTATATTCAGGTAGGCGTAGTGGGGAACCGCCATGAACTTGGCGAGCGCAGGCCAGCCCAGCAGCGCATGATACGCGCTGGACAGATCCACCACCTCGAACCAGATCGGCTCGCGTCGAAAGTGGCTATTGTCAGCGAACAGGACGTCGAGCCAGATCCGGCCGATCGGGGAGTAGGAGAGGCCGGGAACGATGCCGTGAAAAACCGTCCGGGTCGGCTCCAGGTCCTTGGCCTCGAGGCCGAGCTTGGTCATGGTGTCGCGGTAGAGGATATTGATGCTACTGCCGCCCTCGATGAGCACCCGAGAGAACTTGCACGTGCGCCGAGGTGCGATGATGGTGGGATCGAGGATGAGGGCGTAACCACCCAGGTTCGACATGATGGCCGGGTGGTCCTCCCGAGTCCAAGTGAACGGGCGCTCCGACCAGTGCATGTACTCCGTCTTGGCCGGGATGACGGTGTTCACCTCCTGCCAAAGGAGGCTCCCGCTGTGCTTGTCGTCGCCGAGGCTGGTGAAGACAACGTAGGTTGCATTCTGGGCCGGGTAGGCGTCGTCGCGCATCGCACCGCCGGCGGGGTGCGGCGGTGGAGGTGGAGGCGGCTGCCCCGTTTAGGGAGCCGGGGCCGGAGGAGATGGGACGTCGCGCCTCATGATGCGCTTGGTGATGGAGCACTGCCGAAGCATGTGCGTGGATGGCCTCGCGCCGCTGTGGTGCTTGTAGGGAGCGTCGAGCATCTCCTCGAAACTCATGGCAGGTTGCCTTGTGGTCTTGTCAGTCTGCCGGCGCTTGGCGGCCGGGTTGGCTGCGGGCGCCTGCTCGGCGGCCGCGACGAGCCGGTTGTCGTAGTGCTGAGCGGCTGATCGGCCTTGCGCTTGTTGTTCTACTGGTTTTGCTGCTGTCGGCTTCCTTCGCCGGCCGGCTTCGGAGGGGGAACCAGCTTTGCTTTGCCGGCTTCATCCAGCGCCACCTGGATCTTTATGGCGGAGTCGGCGTTGGCGTACTTGTCCACCGTCACCATGAGCGCGGCCATGCTGGCCTGCTCGGAGCGCAAGAGCTTGTGCTTGAGGAGGGTGTTGTCCCGGCACCCGTTGACGAAGTATTGGATTGCTTGGACTTCGTGGACGCCCTCACAGCTATTCCGGAGCTCGGTCCAGCATGCGAAGTACTCGCGGCCAGTCTCTGCCGGTCCCTGCATGCACATGGCGAGCTGACTGGGGCGGCCGGGTCGCTTGTATGTGCCGGTGAAGTTGTGCATGAAGGCTTGCTCGAAATCAACCCACGCGTTGATGCTGCCCTCCGGCAGACTGTTCAACCAGGTGCGGGCCGATCCCTGGAGCATGAGAGGCGCGTAGCGCACGGCGCGGCGGCGGTTGCCGTCGGCGATGCCGATGGCGGTGGTGTAGTCGGTGAGCCAGTCCTCTGGCTTCACGGTGCCATTGTACTTGGGGGTGTCGCGGGGGAGCGTGAACCCTTTGGTAAAGGGCTCACCTCGGATGCGCGGTCCAAGAACACTAGCCCGACGGGGCCGGTTTCCTCTAGTTCTTGGGAGAGGGCGAGTCGGTCGAGGCGGTGGCAGGCGTCGGTGTCGTCAATGGCACACGGGCCCAGCCGGTCAGTCACCACGCCGCGAGGGGCCGAGTTTCCTCCCATCGGACGTCGGCTGGGTTGGAGCAGAGGGTCGAGTCGGCGTCGGGCCTCCAAAGCCGGCACGTCGCCCAAGCCGCCGGTAGTCGTCAGGGCGGGGTTGCACCGGATCCGGGTGCGGCCGGAGTGCGCCTCGCCGGGTGGAGAGGATGTCATTTGCTGGAAATCAACGGGTCCAGCGAAACGGGCGGAACCAGATCCGGCCGGCTTGGCGAGTTGGTTGAGGTGGTCCTGCTGCGCATTGGCCACAGCGAGGAGGTCGTTCACCCTCTTGAGGCGGTCCTGCAGCTCTTCGCCCGCGAGCTGGTCCCGGCCGACCACGGCCGCCTGGGCAGCATGCATGTTCTTCACGGGAGTCTCGTAGACGGGAGGGACGGCGCCAAAGGGGCGCCCGATCGCGCCGCCCTGAGCCCGCACGTCAGCGACCCAGCTTGGCTCAGGCGCGTCTGGCGTGAAGCCGTAGGCGGCGTTGCGCTCCAGCTGAGCGGAGTCGAGGAGGCGCTGCATGGCAGCGAGCATCTCGGTGAGGTCCAGCAGGCGCTTGCGGTCCTCGTCAAGGCGAGTCCGGGCCTCGGTGATGTTGGTACCGATGGGGACGCGAAGGCTCTGCATCGTAGCCCGCAGGGGGTTGGGCGGGCTGGCCCGCCCTGCTGCAGTCCTGGCTTCAGCGGCCTTCCTCGCCGCGCTAGACGAGGAAGCGGCGCCGTGATACGTCTCCGTCATATCTATAATTTTTTATTCTTCCATGCCAATATTCTACAACTTCCATATACTTTTGGCAACTTTTTATACTATTTTTGGGACTAACATATTGATTCAGTGCCCAGTGCCTATTCCAGTTTGTTGCATGTTTTTTGTTTCGCAGTAAATCCATATAAAACGGAGTCCAAATGGGATAAAAATTGACAGAGATTTTTTTGTAATATATGTGATTTTTGGGAAGAAAAACCAACGCGAGACAGTGCCCGAGGTGGCCACGAGGCAAGGGGCACGCCCCAGGGGGTCAAGCGTGTCCTGGGCCCTCGTGGCCACCCCGTAAAGCGGTTGGTTCCCTTTTTCGCCGCAAGAAAGCCAATATCCGGATAAAAAATTTGTCCAAAATTCAGCCCAATCTGAGTTACGGATCTCCGGGAATTTAAGAAACGGTGAAAGGGCAGAATCAGGAACGCAGAAACAGAGAGAGACAGATTCAATCTCAAAGGGGCTCTCGCCCCTCCCATGCCATGGAGACCAAGGACCAGAGGGGAAACCCTTCTCCCATCTATGGAGAAGGTCAAGGAAGAAGAAGAAGGGGGATCTCTCTCCCTCTCTTCCGGTGGCGCCGGAACACCGCCGGGGCCATCATCATCACCGCAATCTACACCAACAACTTCACTACCCTCATCACCAACTCTTCCCCCCTCTATGCAGCGGTGTAACCCCTCTTTTATCTGCTGTAATCTCTACTTAAACATGGTGCTCAACGCTATATATTATTTCCCAATGATGTATGGCTATCCTATGATGTTTGAGTAGATCTGTTTTGTCCTATGGGTTAATTTATGATCATGATTGGTTTGAGTTGCATGTTTTATTATTGGTGCTGTCCTATGGTGCTCCCCGTGTCGCGCAAGCGTGAGGGATCCCCGCTGTAGGGTTTGCAATATGTTCATGATTTGCTTATGGTGGGTGGCATGAGTGATAGAAACACAGACCTGAGTAAGTAGGTTGTTTGCGTATGGGAATAAAGAGGACTTGATGCCTTATAATGCTATGGTTGGGTTTTACCTTAATGATCTTTAGTAGTTGTGGATGCTTGCTAGAGTTCCAATCATAAGTGCATATGATCCAAGAAGAGAAAGTATGTTAGCTTATGCCTCTCCCTCAAATAAAATTGCAATAATGATTACCGGTCTAGTTATCGATTGCCCAGGGACAAATAACTTTCTTGTGTGACAACAAGCTCTCTACTAAAACTAACTTAGTTGTGTCTTCATCTAAACAGCCCCTACTTTTTATTTACACGCTCTTTATTATCTTGCAAACCTATCCGACAACACCTACAAAGTATTTCTAGTTTCATACTTATTCTAGGTAAAGCAAAAGTCAAGCGTGCATAGAGTTGTATCGGTGGTCGATAGAACTTGACGGAATATTTCTTCTACCTTTAGCTCCTCGTTGGGTTCGACACTCTTACTTATCGAAAGAGGCTACAATTGATCCCCTATACTTGTGGGTTATCAAGACCTTTTTCTGCCGCCATTGCCGGGGAGTTATAGCATGGGATGAATATTCTCGTGTGTGCTTGTTTGCTTTATCACTAAGTAATTTTTATTTTGTGCTCTTGTTTTCCACCTTTAGTTATGGGTAGGAAACGCAAAATACCAAAAAAAATTAGTTGTACCTATTAGACTCAAAATCTATCACACTCCTGATGCTTTTTACTTGGATCATCTTCGATCCCTTTTTGCTCATGCTGAAACCCCAACTAGCTTAGTTGAGGGCAAATCTTTAGATGAGCATGCTTGTTATGTGCGACACCACTTATCTCAAAAAGGGAAACTTTTACTGGATCAAATTCATCGTTTGCAATGCTATGCTTGGAATTTATGTGAAATATATGATTTTACTTGTTGTCCTGAAGACCCTAAGAAACACCTTCCCTACCAATGTGAGTTTAGTGATAATGGAATCGTATCTTCGTATGCTAAGGGTGTTTATAATTACTATGATGTTCAACAAATTGAAGAATTTGTTGCTTTTAAGGGTTCTTATGAAATTTCTTCATTGATTGGAAAGTATCATGCTACTCTTTAAAAATCTGAAATTTTTTGCCATACTTAAATATTGTTATGATAATTATGCTTCTAATGCCTATGTTAAACCATATATTGAGGACTCCTCCGCTGTCCAAGAAGAGACTAATATTTTGCAGGAGTCTATGGAAGAAAGAATTGATGAAACTATGGGCTCATTGGATGAAAAAGATGATGAGGAGAGAGAAGAACAAAAGGAGGAAGAGCGGATTAGCTACCTGTGCCCACCTTCTAATGAGAAGTAACTATTCAACTCATACATTATTTAGTGTCCCTTTGTTCTTACCGAAGGATGATTATTATGATCCCGTTGATTCTCTTGAAATATCCTTTTTTTGATGATGCTTGTTATGCTTGTGGCCAAGATGCCAATATGAAAATTATGCTTATGGAGATGAACTTGCTATAGTTCCTTATGTTAAACATGAAATTGTTGCTATTGCACCCACTCATGATAGTCCTATTATCTTTTTGAATTATCCCAACTACACTATATCGAAGAAGTTTGCACTTATTAAGGATTATATTGATGGATTGCGTTTTACTACTACACATGATGATTTTGATAGATATAATATGCATGTGCTTGCTGCTCCTACTTGCAATTATTATGAGAGAGGAACTACATCTCCGCCTCTCCATGTTTCCAATATGATAAAATTGCAAGAAACTGTTTATACTATGCATTGGCCTTTACTATGTGTGCATGAATTGTTCTTTATGACATGCCGATGCATAGGAAGAGAGTTAGATTCGTAATTACATGATATATGTTTCTTTGTGCTCACTACTAAATCACAAATCATTGTTAATTAAATTTGGCTTTGATATACCTTGGGATCCGAGTGGATTCATTACTTGAGCACCTTATGCCTAGCTTAGTGGCTTTAAAGAAAGCGCTGCCAGGGAGACAACCCGGAAGTTTTAGAGAGTCATTTATTTCTGTTGAGTGCTTTTATATAATTTAAAAACAAAAAATAAATAAAGAGGGGAACCCAAAACTTTTCAAAAAGGAAAGTGAAAGTGAGAGACACAAGCATTGTTGAAGTGGGGGAGCTCCTTGAACTTTGTTCATGCTCATGGAAACTTTGTGAATCTTGATTACGGAAACTTCTCAACAAAAATAATTATCCCCTTGTAAAATTCTATTGTATTATAAAAATAATGTGCCAAGATTTGCCTTTAGGATGTTTACATTGCTTGTTGGTTTGTGCGGTGCAGAACAGAAACTTTGGCTGTAGTGCGCGATTTTACATTTTTTTACTGGAACATCAAACGGTACTGAAACTTTTTGCACTGTCTTTCTATACAAATTTTTTATTTTTCATATTTTGTTTCATAATTGTTGGAGTACAGGAAGTATGGTTAATGTTCATATTACTACAGACTGTCCTGTTTAAGACAGATTCTGTTTTTGATGCGTAGTTTGCTTATTTTGATGAAACTATCAATTTCTATCAGTGTATTAAGCCATGGAAAAGTTATATTATAGTAGATACAATGCAAAAGAAAAATGTGAATTGGTTTGAAACATTACTTAGAGTAGTGATTTTCTTTATTGTACTAACGGATCTTATCGAACTTTTTGTTAAGTTTTGTGTGATTGAAGTTTTCAAGTTTTGGGAGAGATCACAATGGATGAAGGAATAAGGAGTGGAAAGAGCCTAAGCTTGGGGATGCCCAAGTAACCCCGAGGAAATATTCAAGGACTCCCAAGCAACCAAGATTGGGGATGCCCCGGAAGGCATCCCCTCTTTCTTCTAGCGATCATCGGTAATTTTACTTGGAGCTATATTTTTATTCGTCACATGATATGCGTAAATCTTGGAGCATCTTTTGCATTTAGTTTTCACTTTTCTTTGATGCACCATGCTGGTATGAGATAGTCCTTGGTTGGTTTATATAATGCTCATTGCACTTCACTTATATCTTTTGAGTATGGCTTTATAGAATGCTTCATGTGCTTCACTTATATCTTTTGAAGTTTGGATTGCCTATTTCTCTTCACATAGAAAACCGCCATTTGTAGAATGCTCTTTTGATTCACTTATATTTGTTAGAGCATGGGCATATCTTTTGTAGAAAGGATTAAACTCTCTTGCTTCACTTATATCTATTTAGGAAGATGACAGGAACAGGTCATTCACATGGTTAGTCATAAAATCCTACATAAAACTTGTAGATCACTGAATATGATATGTTTGATTCCTTGCAATAGTTTTGCGATATACAGATGGTAATATTAGAGTCATGCTAGTGGGTAGTTGTGGATTTTAGAAATACTTGTGTTGAAGTTTCTTATTCCCGTAGCATGCATGTATGGTGAACCGTTATGTAACGAAGTTGGAGCATGAGGTATTTATTGATTATCTTCCTTATGAGTGGCGGTCAGGGATGAGCGATGGTCTTTTCCTACCAATCTATCCCCCTAGGAGCATGTGCATAGTACTTTGCTTCGATGGCTAATAGATTTTTGCAATAATTATGTGAGTTCTTTCTCACTAATGTTGAGTACATGGATTATACGCACTCTCACCCTTCCATCATTGCTAGCCACTTCGATAACGTGCATTGCCCTTTCTCACCTCAAGAGTTGGTGCAAACTTCCCCGGTGCATCCAAACCCCGTGATACGATACACTCTATCACACATAAACCTCCTTATATCTTCCTCAAAACAGCCACCATACCTACCTATTATGGCATTTCCATAGCCATTCCGAGATATATTGCCATGCAACTTCCATCATCATCATATACATGACTTGAGAATTTATTGTCATATTGCTTTGCATGATCGTAAGATAGCTAGCATGATGTTTTCATGGCTTGTCTGTTTTTTATGTCATTGCTACTCTAGATCATTGCACATCCCGGTACACCGCCGGAGGCACTCATATAGAGTCATATTTTGTTCTAGTATCAAGTTGTAATATTGAGTTGTAAGTAAATAAAAGTGTGATGATCATCATTATTAGAACATTGTCCCATCTGAGGTTATCAAAATAAAAGTGGCCAAAGAAGCCCCCCCCCCCCACAAAAGAGAGAGAGGCCAAAGAAGCCTACAAAAAATAAAAAAATAAAAAAAAATTAAAAAAATGAGAGGAAAGAGAGAAGGGACAATGTTACTATCCTTTTACCACACTTGTGCTTCAGAGTAGCACCATGTTCTTTATATAGAGAGTCTCTTGAGTTATCACTTCCATATACTAGTGGGAATTTTCATTATAGAACTTGGCTTATATACTCCGATGATGGGCTTCCTCAAATGCCCGAGGTCTTCATGAGCAAGCAAGTTGGATGCACACCCACTTAGTTTCCAGTTTGAGCTTTCATACACTTATAGCTCGTAGTGCATCTGTTGCATGGCAATCCCTACTCCTCACATTGACATCAATTGATGGGCATCTCCATAGCCCATTGATTAGCCGCGTCGATCTAAGACTTTCTCCTTTTTGTCTTCTCCACACAACCTCCATCATCATATTCTATTCCACCTATAGTGTTATGTCCATGGCTCATGCTCATGTATTGCGTGAAAGTTGAAAAGGTTTGAGAACATCAAAAGTATGAAACAATTGCTTGGCTTGTCATAGGGGTTGTGCATGATTTGAATATTTTGTGCGGTGAAGATGGAGCATAGCCAGACCATATATTTTGTAGGGATAGCTTTCTTTGGCCCTGTTATTTTGAAAAGACATGATTGCTTTATTAGTATGCTTGAAGTATTATTGTCTTAATGTCAAATGATAGACTATTGCTTTGAATCACTCGTGTCTTAATATTCATGCCATGATTAGATTACATGATCAAGATTATGCTAGGTAGCATTCCACAAAAAAAAATTATCTTTTTATCATTTACATACTCGAGGATGAGCAGGATTAAGCTTGGGGATGCTGATACGTCTCCGTCGTATCTATAATTTTTGATTGTTCCATGCCAATATTCTACAACTTCCATATACTTTTGCCAACTTTTTATACTATTTTTGGGACTAACATATTGATTCAGTGCCCAGTGCCAGTTCCTGTTTGTTGCATGTTTTTTGTTTCACAGTAAATCCATATCAAACGGAGTCCAAATGGGATAAAAACTGACGAAGATTTTTTTGGAATATATGCGATTTTTGGGAAGAAAAATCAACACGAGACGATGCCTGAGGGGGCCACGAGGCAGGGGGCGCGCCCCAAGGGGTCAGGTGCACCCTGGGCCCTCCTAGCCACCCCATAAGGCGGCTGGTGCCCTTATTTCGCCGCAAGAAAGCCAATATCCATATAAAAATCGTGTCCAAATTCAGCCCAATCTGAGTTACGGATCTCCGGGAATTTAAGAAACGATGAAAGGGCAGAATCAGGAACACAGAAACAGAGAGAGACAGATTCAATCTCAGAGGGGCTCTCGCCCCTCCCATGCCATGGAGACCAAGGACCAGAGGGGAAACCCTTCTCCCATCTACGGAGAAGGTCAAGGAAGAAGAAGAAGGGGGCTCTCTCCCCCTCTCTTCCTATGGCGCCGGAACGCGGCCGGGGCCATCATCATCACCGCAATCTACACCAACAACTTCATCGCCATCATCACCAACTCTTGCCCCCTCTATGCAGCGGTGTAACCCCTCTTTTACCCGCTGTAATCTCTACTTAAACATGGTTCTGAACGCTATTTATTATTTCCCAATGATGTATGGCTATCCTATGATGTTTGATTAGATCCGTTTTGTCCTATGGGTTAATTGATGATCGTGATTGGTTTGAGTTACATGTTTTATTATTGGTGTTGTCCTATGGTGCTCTATGTGTCATGCAAGCGTGGGGGATCCCCGCTGTAGGTTTGCAATATGTTCATGATTTGCTTATGGTGGGTGGCGTGAGTGATAGAAACATAGACCCGAGTAAGTAGGTTGTTTGCATATGGGAATAAAGAGGACTTGATGACTTATAATGCTATGGTTGGGTTTTACCTTAATGATCTTTAGTAGTTGCAGATGCTTGCTAGAGTTCCAATCATAAGTGCATATGATCCAAGAAGAGAAAGTATGTTATCTTATGCCTCTCCCTCAAATAAAATTGCAATAATGATTACCGGTCTAGTTATCGATTGCCTAGGGACAAATAACTTTCTTGTGTGACAACAAGATCTCTACTAAAACTAACTTAGTTGTGTCTTCATCTAAACAGCCCCTACTTTTTATTTATGCGCTCTTTATTATCTTGCAAACCTATCCGACAACACCTACAAAGTACTTCTAGTTTCATACTTATTCTAGGTAAAGCGAACGTCAAGCGTGCGTAGAGTTGTATCAGTGGTCGATAGAACTTGAGGGAATATTTGTTCTACCTTTAGCTCCTCGTTGGGTTCGACACTCTTACTTATCGAAAGAGGCTACAATTGATCCCCTATACTTGTGGGTTATCACGCCGGTGTCGGTGACGAAAACCTCCATGCAGAGGTCCATCGCCCCGGTGGGAGTGCCGCCGTCGAGGGAAAGGGGGGAGTCGGAAAAGTCAAGTACCTCGCTGGGGTACTCGTCGGCCGCAAGCGCGTCAAAGATACGCAGAGCGGTGAAGGAGGTGGCTAGTGCGTCAATGACGTCGTCCGCCAGCGTGACGAGCTCGTCGGAGTCGGAGTAGAGCCCCATCTGAAGCATGTTCCCGGCCAGGACCTCGAGCCGCCCCACGGTGGGCGCCAACTGTCGTGGTGGGCGCACGACAGATGCCATGGGATGGTTAAAGAGAGGAGGAGGCTCGAGGGCACTGGTGGGCTCCAGAGGCGAGGTCCGCATGAGCGAGCGTGGGATGCAGGACATACCCAGGTTCGGGGCTCTCCGGAGAGATAACACCCCTAGTCATGCCGAGTGTGGTTTATACGTAACAGTACGAGGTTGCTCCTAGAGTTGTATGGAGGAAGAAGGAAGGCTGGCCAAGGCTTAGGCAGTTCCCTCTCCTCGGGTGTTGCTATCTAGGTGTGTGTGTAAGCGGGGGGAGATGATCTTGCTTCCAACGATGATCGTGTCGATACTACTGCTGCCCGTATGCATGAGGGCTCCTGGGAGGTTTTATAGGTCAATCCCCAGGGGTACAATGGTAATGTTACATGGTTGTAGGGTCGGGTCGTCAATGTCTGGGAACCCGGGGCTAGGACGCGCCGAGTTCCCCGGGTGCGGGACCCGTCGGGTACGGGGGCACTGTTGGATGTCTTGTCGATCGTCAGGGAGTGGCCGGGTCGAGTCGGCTACAGTGGTGCTCCGTCAGGTCACTGCTTGCTGGCGTCATGGGTAATGACGGGTGCACTGTTGCCACGCCGGCCCTGGTTAGCGGGTAGGTGGGGGGCATTGTTGCCTCGTCCAGCTGACCAAAATCATGGGCGGGGCACTATGGCTTTGGTCATCAGTTGGTGGTGACTCGTCCCATCGTACGGCTGGGATGGGAGTCCGCTGACCCTTGGCCGAGTTGGAGAACATTCCAAGGGGGAGTTGGCTTGTTGGAGAAGTCTTGGTGTGCCGGGCTCGGCTGTCTTGAGCTGGCTTGTTGGAGAACTCTTGGTGATTAGGCCGGGTTGAGGGACCCGGCCAAGCGCGAGCCGTCTTGAGGGGCGATGCCGGCCCCGTTGTTTTTGAAAAGGATCCGGGTTCCGTTGCCTGCCCGGGGTTCATCCTCCCCGACAGGGGAGATCTACACTCAAGCCAAGACATACCAAGTACCAGTCACAAACTCTTATTCCTCGCATTACATTATTTGCCATTTTCTTCTCGTTTTCCTCTCCCCCACTTCACCCTTGCCGTTTTATTCGCCTCTTTTGCATTCACCCTTTTTCCGTTCGCCTTCTTTCGCTTGCCTCTTGTGTGTCCGTGTGTTAGATTTTCCCTCATGGCTAGTTCTCCTATCATTGTTAAAACTCCCGATAATGAAGTTCTTAATTTTAAACAAACAGAGAGAGAAAATCTAAAAGATGATTGGTATAGAATTTGCAATGCTCAGAATAGATCCACTAGGAAGCACTCTACTTCTGTTCTTCTTTGCAATTTTTATGTAGGCATCACTCCTTAGAACAGATATATTCTTGATACCATTACCAGAGGGAATTTCTTGGGTAGCCATACTTTTGATTCTTATAATACTATGATAGATTTGTTTGGCCCACCACCTCTTTTGGTTAATGGAACTACTTTAACTTTGGAACATGTGATGCAAATGCTTGAAATTATTGAAAACAAAGTTACCACTGTAGAGTTGATCGAGAATTTGGATAAAAACATCCACAACCAAATTACCCAATATGGATCTAAGGTGGGAGTTACTCTGAAAAATTTGAGAGAAAAAACCCTTAGTTAATGACAAGATAGATCAAGATTCCACTAGAATTGATAAACTTGAGGATATTATTACCAACTTAGGGTCTGTTGACACCAGATTTTGGTATGATTGAAAATATAATTAAGAAGGCCTTAAATGGAAAAGTGCTCAAAGTGAGGAAGTTACGTATCATAAAAAGGAGAAACTTTGATATTTGTGTCATAGCCATCCGGTCTCATCTCTAAGGCCGAAGTTGTGTTCGAAGTACTGAGATTAT